>NC_054536.1:94839484-95139484 GCF_017654505.1 Polyodon spathula
GAGATGAGCCAGGTTCCGAAGATGAGAGCGAATGACAGGGGAAAACCTGGCTCAATTAGCCAAAGCTTTGGAGAGGGAAGTCTGGCAGGTGTACATGGAGGAAGTGTAGCAAGCCTGGTTCCAATTCATTGAAGCCATGGGACTGGGTGAGAAATGAAAGTACCTCTGCCTTGCCAAACCCCGATCACAACAGACCGCTCTTCAACTCATCCAAGAATGTCAAGACATGACCCAGGAGGACAGCAGCATCGATACAGCTGTAGCAGGAGCAGATATCAGGCTTATATCATCTTCTTGTTTAGATTGCCTCACCTACCAGCCCTGACTCCTACCCCTGTGCATGCAACAATATCCTCTTCCATTATTATGGCCATTACCACCCAAGTCTCTTCATTACTCCAACGGACATAAGTGTAGGGTGGACACAGGTTTTGCTCAGACATAACAAGGAGAAATTGCAAGTATATTCTGAACTACTGTACAGTAGCTGTAACCACCTGGATTCACAAGCCCAAGCTGCAGTTTATCAAATATTTTTAATAATAGCTTTAAACAGAAATTTGGTAAATACAATCTGTAAGATACTTTACAAACAGATTTAGATCCAGGCATGATTAGCATTATGCAAAGTTTTAGGGAAGAAGGAGAAAAAGTGAGGTTATTTGCAACATCTATCTGATAATGGAAATAGTGCAAACAAAAAATTAATTTGGAACACGGTAACTTACTGTCACAAAGATGGCCGGACTTCAGACCAGAAACAGGAAATAAACAACAGAGAGAGGTGAAGTTTGGTGGAGCTGAGCGAATGGTTTCCTTCAGCATTTAATAAATGAACAGACAGACAGAAAATAAATGATTGTAACAAACACAAAAACACAGGACACGGCACATTCGCCAAAACAAAAAAGACAAACAAAATGGACTAACACTACACAAAACATGGTGAGCAGATATTTTAACTTTACGTTATTGTTTTATTATTTATTACCTCCGTCTCCAATCCCATTCTCCACTCATCGAACACTCTACCCCGTATGGGTGAAAACATGCAGCTTTTATGCAGCTGTACCGTGACACAATTGCTAATCAATCATTCATTTGGAGTCGCGGTAAAACTGCACGTGAATTAATAAAGTGCAATTCCCCGTGCTCACATATTATTACGTTTTACTTGCACGTGAAGTGCTGTGCAATCCTCGTGCCTAAATACAAATCTACATTTTAAACACTCGTGTTACACAGATCCGTTTATATCCTGTGTAACAATGACTATACACCAACATTAACACACAACACCACATACATACATTGGCGGGCACTTTGCCACACTTACGTATTCCCATTATAGTGGCTTTGGATAAGGCAGTTGAATGAGCTAATTAACGTTCTCATGAAAAACTTGTGTTTCTATGTGTAAGTGGGCGTTGATTTCACAAGATTTTCCTTGATTCTCACAAGTAAATTAAACTTTCCTGTTAAAATACTGTGGGCGTTTTTTTGGGGGGGCACTTGATAAGCTTTTCTTCCCAACATGCTTGTGCATGGCCACTTCATGTGAACAAAAATACAAACTGGCCCAATGCAATTTCATTCAATTTTATTTTAAAAATATTGCTATTGTTCAACAGTCTCATGAATCATTCAGTATTCCACTAACAATCTACACTAAACTTTTCTCTACCTTCTCCTCCCTCCTCAGCCCCCCTCTTCCACCGTCCTCCATCTCGACTTTGCCTGCTTCTTCTCCTCCAAAATCGCAGCATCTGCAAACTCTTCACTACCTCGCCTCCCTCCCCACCTATACCCTGTCCTTTGCTCACTTACTTTCCATCACCCTCAGCAACCCCTACTGTTCTACCCTCCTCCTCCTCACCCCTCTCAGACTCTTCCAGGCTGTTGCCCTTGCTCAATTCCCTTTCATTTCCTCTCTCCTCAACATCTCTGTGCTCTCTGGCTGTTTCCCCTCTGCCTTCAAACAAGCCTGCATCACCCTCTCTTAAAGAAGAACCCTCACTGGATCCCTCATCCCTCCAGAACAACAGTCCTGTCTCCCTCCCATTCCTCTGGTTCTTCTCCCACCTCTCTGAGCACACATACCGGGTGTCCTGGCATGGCTCACCCTCCACCTCTTGCTCTTTAGACAGGTGTCCCCCAAGGCTCTGTCCTGGGACCCCTCCTGTTTTCTCTCTACACCCGCTTCCTGGGTCACCTCAACTCCTCCCATGGCTTCTCGTATCATGTCTATGCTGATGATGCCCTGATCTTCCTCTCATTTCCTCCTCTGACTGACATTTCCTCCTGTATCTCTACCTGTATCTCGCCCATCTCCTCCTGGATGCGCTCGAATAATCTCAAACTCAACCTCTACTACTCTGGCATGCTCCTATCGCTTCTTCCTCAGCAATTCACCTCTTCTTCACTGACTACTCCAGACAGCTTCTAGTTCAAACCCTGGTACTGTTCCGCCTTAACTACTGTAACCCTCCTGGCCAGCCTCCATGCGTCTGCCATCCCTCCGCTCCAGCTCATCCAGAACTGCTGCTCGTCTGATCTTTTCCCTTCCTTGTTTCTGCCACGCTACACCACTGCTCTACTTACTGTATCTTGTATTTGATTTTACTCTTATAGGTAACCGCACTCCGTTTTCCTACCACAGTCCAAAAACATGCTGATCAGTTTGATTGGTCATTCTAAATTGCTCTCTGTGTGAGTGTTTGTGTGTGGGTGGTGGCCTGTGATGGACTGGCATCCCATCCAGGATGTAGTCCTGTCTTGCGCCCTGTATCTGCCAGGTTAGGCTCCAGCTCACCGCTACCCTGTAAAGGATTAAAAGATTAATGATAATGGATGGATGGAAGTAATGTGTTTTAAGGCTACTTACACTCATAATAAGCTATTGTTTCTTGTAGTGTACTGTTGGCTAAGTGCATCTCCTACATGACTTTTATACGGTACAAACAGGGGCAGGGATTGGAGGAAGGGAATAGTTGTATAACCCAACAGTATTGCATGTTCATTCTGGTTTTGTAGTAGATAAAACAAAAAGCTTGAAATCGATATTTATTTGATTCAGCAGTTGGTTTCCATAGTATCAGAACACATGGCAGTGTAAATTCATGTTTCCTGGCAACAGCTTCAACTCTGGGGGAGAATGTGTTGAATTTCCAGATCAGCTTTCAGGGCTCTAAATTGTCAACAAAAAGGGCAAGGCCAAAATGAGTTTCAGGTCAATAAATCTGTAGAGGGCACCAAGGACTTTAAGCTTAAAGGGTACCTGTACCCAAAAATAACAACACTCTCTAAGTGCTCTGCATATACCTGAAAACCTTTCCATTCGGTCTTTCATGTGTGAGCACCACTTTGAACCTGAATGCTACGAAAGTAAAATGTAGGCAGAGCTTCTTGGTATGAATGCAAGATGAGGCTAAAACCTGATGCGATGCCAACAATATTTGCCCACAACAAGAAGCAATGTTACACAGCAAAGGCCGGCATCATCGTTTAACAAGAAGAATATAACTCAATTGTATTTGTTAACAATACGGAATAAATGACATCAAAGTGAACAAGTTAAATGATGAGACCGAATGTCAATGTCACCAGAAGCCCGAGATATTAGTATTGCAGGCTTTTTATTGCACACTTTGATGTATTTTATTTGTTATCAGTTGTAGCTGTTTACAAAAGCTTGAAAATGTAGAACTAAGAGATAAGTATTCTGCTTTCTCTTTATTATTGTTTTCCAGTATGGAAATTGTTACACTTCAGTTTGTCACTGTGTTTGGTTATTTGTGTGTGGCATTCTCAAATGTTGTTTCCACTCTGAAGCAGGCAGACAGGCAGCTGAGAGCAGGAATGGAGGCACGGAGACTCAGAAGTGCAGTGAAACACTCCAGCACAGCGTTCAGTATTAATTAACACAAACAAAAAAACAAACAATAATGTCATGTGACACTACCAGCAATGGTAGTGCACAGAAGATGGTAAAATAGAACACAATACAACAAACTATAAATCAAAGGTGCCGTGAAAACGCCAAGCCTTACAGCATGTTTTTATACTGACGCTCCGCTTAGACACGCCTACCTGCCTGCTGGAACAGCTGATTGCTTTCAGCTGCTGCTCCACGCAGACAGGTAATCGTCCCCGGTGGAGCACCACTGCAGCTAAACAATTAAATCAATTTATTTACAACAGTTAACCAAAAAAATTCAATAAACTACATATTCCCCATGTGCAGGCCTTCTTCCCTGGCACATTGTGTTTATTATTATTTTCTGTGGATATACTCCACACAACAAGAGTACAGGGAATGTCGTACATGCCTTCCCAGGAGCTGCCCTCGGTGGATGTAGCTAGTAAACATATAATAGTTCATTAGCCTATACTGTCTGAAGGGGGGGACAGATGTATTATAACATTTGTCCCAGTTCTGCAATTATGCCTATATTTTTATGACACATGATATTTTCACAGTTATACTGATTTGATCATTCTCCCTCAGGTGCAGGTCCCTTCACTTGTCGCTTGATCATGGCATCAGTGTAGGCCATTTCTAGTACTGGTTTGTGAACAATGTAGGTGTCCAGTTCAGCCTTGTCAGTATTGCATTTTAAATATAACATCTTTAAATCGTCAGCATGCAGTTTGTGTTCCTGACAACACAGACAGTCCTTGTCAATTTTCTGCAAAGGGCGCTTACTGCAAGTTCACCAGGTATTTGGAGGATTCTTGGTTGGGTTTTCTAGGATTAGGCTGGTTGCAGTCCTCGTTATCCTTGTCATATATATATATATATATATATATATATATATATATATATATATATATATACACACACACAAAAGAGATATTGTAGGTTCTGACATATATCAAGAAGGTGGAACAGCTTCAACTATAAGCCCATTCATATCTTCATTTGTAGATCTTAAAAACCATCATGCCAGTTTGTATGCACAGGTCATTCATTTTACATCTACAGTATATAAAGTTTTCCGGGGTCCTCATGCCAAGCCTCTGTCCCTTCTAGTATATCTGACTGCCTGTGTTAACATGGTGTTAACCTTTCTTAGTTTCTTCAGTCCTCTCTCTCGTTTGTCTTTTAGTATCTGTGGGTGAGGGAAGTCGTTTTTTTTTTTTTACTTCCAGTGTGAAGTGCAAAGTATCACATTGTTAAACAAGTATGAATGTACAGGAGCACTCTCTAAACATCCACTGATGAATAAAATGGGCTTGTCTGGTGATTCGTGGTTTCCTGTAATTGGAGCGTATACATAATCCTGTCAAGGGAAGCAGCACATCTCTGTTTAGTATAATCATTAATGGGCATCATTTGGACCACAGTAAATACTCACCTCAAGCAATGCAAACTTGCATAATATTAACTAAATTATCATACATCTATTTTTCAGCTGAATTAATTAGCATAATACCAGACCTGTCCCTCTCTATCAATCACAGGTACCAGTCCCTCCTCTGTCCCAAGAATTTCATACAGGAGCCTCTCTCAAGAAATACAGCGTTCTCGATCCCTGAACTCAGCTCTCTCACTGAGGCACCAGAAGATATATGCCCTTTCCTGTCTTGCTATTTAGTGTAATACAGACGCATAGACAATTCATCATTCAGCTTCATCTACACTTTACACTGATATGCCAGCAGGCTCTCACTACGCATATATACTGCTGAACTTACCAGTTGCATTTCAGCCTATCCAACTTGATAGCAGTATTACTATTAGGGGTTTAAATCTAAAGACCTTAGCAAAAGGTCCACTGGAAGGTGCCCACAATATAAAAAAATAGTCTGGAACTTGCAACACGCGCTCTTTGGTGCTTTCCTTTCACAGCAGTGCTACAAGCATCGTATTATCTGAGGCGCATGTAAGCTGATTTTAATTTTTATTCAACGTATTTCATTTAAACTATCAGAAAATTAACAGCTATATCATACTTTTTCTTCAGCTAACTAAAATAAAATACCACTCAATAAATGATATTTCTCTTCAGCTGACTTTAATAAAATAGCACCTTTGTTAGTCTGAAACTTGAAACTTACAGTATCCCATAAACGGGTCTGTTAAATACAGCATTCTAGGGTGAAGTGCAACTGGTAATTTACAGTATTATATAAGGTCTTGAGGTATTTTAAATCCTTTTCTTTTTGACATGACATTTGGCAGAAGGAAACTCAAACGAGCAGTACAGCTCAAAAGAAAATGTCAGATTATGGCATTAAAAGTGATTCCTTGTAATTGTCTTTCAATGAAATATTCATGTTATTAACAGTGGGGGTAGCAATGGTTTTCAGCAATAAATGAAAATATTATTTAGAGAATGCACTTTTATTTCAAACAAACATCTCACGAAGTACAACTGTAAAATAAATAACAAGATTACAAAATGAAGCCAAAGCATAATATTGCTCATATTCATTTTGTAAAATAAATTAAAAAAATAAATAAGAATAAAAAAAAAAAGGAAAAAAATAGTTCACCTCTTGACACAATTTACTCTACTGTTGAGACGCAAGCACAGCTGCTTGTCACAAACGGAGGCACATCTTATTGGTAAACTGCAGTAGACAGGCTTTGGCAATTCCATTTGTACAGAAAGCCTTTATCTACATTTTAACATTAACACTTGATTTAAAGTTTTCAGATCTTTACAAAAAATGGAACAACAAATATAGGTAAATATTTAAGTGATTACCTGAAGAACAGTAAAGGCTAAATTGTAGAATTTTTTTTTTTTTATGTACACCTTTTAAAGACATTCTATTTTCACCTTCAGTGAATTATCAAACAAAATAAAAACATAAATACATGTAAAAATAACAACAAACACATGACATGTTACCTTTTTGTACTGGACAGAGACATCTTGATCACAAATACTGCTGATCTTTGATTCAGCTGCTGTCTTTTTCGTTGAAGCAAACTAAACCAGCTGCCAGTGTAACCCCCTGTAAGTGTGTATCACTAAGGCAGACGTTTGCTGTATTCATTTTAACATAGTGATTCCGTATGCAAACGACATAGTAAAATAGTATATATAATATATATATATCATATATATATAAATATATATATATATATATATATATATATATATATATATATATATATATATATATATATATATAGATATATATATATATATATATATTATATATCCATATATATATATATAGGTATTGTTTTGGGTATGTTTTCAGCTGCCGAAGCAGGTAAAGCTGCCGAAGCAGGAGCGTTAGACATGGGGATAGGGAGGTAGGTTCTTATGTAGGACTCAGAGTAGAACCCGCAACTCAACATTATGTGCTGCACAAGAGCCTTTCTTCTGCTGTGCACATGTTTCTTTTGTCAGAAAGTGAGAGGGCATGGCCCTCTGCCCCTGTCTGTGAGAATGCAGTTAATAAAACACATTGAAATGGTACAATAGCAGGGGATTAGAAAGCTTTTGGAATCGTATACCATCGCCATCGCAAACCATGAGGAATTTGAACAGCAAGCTACACCCAATCATATGTTCCAATTGCAGTAATACAGATCCACATATGGCCTTCAGTATCCCTAAATCATCTTTACCACCACATTTCTTTTATATAGAAAATATATGTTTTTTTTGTTTGTTTTTTTTCAACTGCTATCGTTGAAGGGTGAAAGCATAAGCCAAAACATTAGTCTAGTTTCTTTTAAGTTTTACATAAAAAATGATAATTCAGTGTTTAACGTTAAGGATGAAGTAATAGCACATCACCCCTCTTCATCAAAGTACACTACATCTTATGTATTCTTTCCGATGAGACACATGTGCCTCTAAGTCAAGATTAGGTATACACTGTACCAATATACAGTGGTGTATAAATATATTAGAACACGATTTGTCATTGATATCCTTTATATACCTACATGCATGAAAACATTGTGTGTGAGAATTTCAATTTCCAGTCCTATAGAAACATTAAGCACTGAAGTGTGAACAGGTTTGAACTCTTTGTGCTTTAATTAGGTATCTTAAACAACTTCTAAAAAGTTTCATGCATTTCACCATTTGTGGCTCTGTGTTCCTGTTCTCTTACCATTTGAAATGAATTGCACATGTGGCCTATTAAAGTCAATAGTTAGATAATCCTAGATAATCACTATTTTGTCAATTTTCTCTACATTTCCAGTTCCAGTGGTTTGATTTCATATACATCACAAATACAAACAACAGAAGCAACGGGAAGTTCTGAAACATTTGCACATGACTGTAGGTCAGGAATGAATATGTTAGCTTCTGGACTATTTAAAAGAACAACAACAACAAACTGGCCTTAACACATATCAAAGCTTTGCATTGAAAGCTGTGTGAATGATTGTGGCAGAAACTTAAACCTCTGGGTCAGCTGTCCAGGTGAAGGTAAAATTTGAGCAATGATGCATGCATTTGACAGGTGTGATTTTTACAGGAGACGCATGTCATGTGGATTACACTGTATCACATCTGAACACTATAACCTGTTCGTAGAGTCGCACCTTCACTCACACTGTGACAATAGCAAGGAATAATGCAGACTGCACCAAGCTCTTGTGGTTTATTGTATTTGATACGAGACGTACATGGAACAGAATAGTCAGCTCTACTTACTGGTAACCATGTTATGCTTTGGGATCAGTTCCTACAGGTAACTGCCATTGCTCACATCCTGCAGGCTGGCTGTCCTGCAGCTTCGTAAATCATGGTGCTCATACCTCCAGGGACAGTCGTCAGGAAACCTCTAATAACTGAACTGTACATAAGCAGATCACAAGCATGGGCAAAGGGAAAACAATCAAGCACGTGCCTTTGTGTGGCATCTAATTAATGACTAGCAATGTTCCTTCAGGCAGGGGCATAACTCATAGCTGAGAGAAATATGCTTGAATGGAAGCAGAACACGCTCCCTCTCTTCATCTCTACTCACATTCTGTTTAGTTGGTTTATCTTTTTGTTCTCTGCTGTATACAGAGACAAGTAAACAGACATGGGCATCTCTTTTTACTTATGACAAATGTATGTACAGTGCCGGATTAAGCATTTATGGACAATCATTTTGAACCCTAATTGGGAGGGTGTGTTTAGACAAAATATGTATAAATTGGGGTCTCAATGTATGTTAATCCAAGGATTCGGGGTGTATTAAAACCCATACAGGCAAAGCCCTGCTGCGGTGCTGTTTTGTAC
The DNA here is from genome assembly GCF_017654505.1 of Polyodon spathula. NCBI lineage: Eukaryota > Metazoa > Chordata > Actinopteri > Acipenseriformes > Polyodontidae > Polyodon > Polyodon spathula. The sequence goes on from NC_054536.1 coordinate 94,848,697, forward strand.
TTTATGTGATTTTTAATTGTATAGTCAATGCATCTGTTTTTGTAATTACAGTTGTAACGTCCTGTATTTGGTGGTACAGTATGCCATTTGAATACAGTCACTGTTTGTGCTGAACGATATAAATGTATAGTAGTCAAACCTCAAACCACAAGTGCATATTGAAGTTTTGAAATGTCTTTAGAAGCAAGAAGCAAAAGTATATGCAGGTATAACAACCTTGATATTTATGCAAAATGCAGAGTCCTTTCATTTGTATATGTTTATTATTTTTTTATACAGTAGCTTGTTGGTGACAGTGGGTTTATTGGTACAAATAGTAAAATACATTTTTTAAATCAGTTAACAGTCCAAATTAAATGCTTGTTGTGTCTCCAAAAACAACACTTTTTTTTTTTTTTTTTTTAACACAGGACATTTTCTCATTACTGAGTTCAGTGAGCTATGCAGTTAGGTATGAACTAGATTGCCAACCTTTCGACTTCTGAACTCTGGTTGTCAAGGAACAGGTTACCACGTTACCGGTACAGCAACGAGTAAAAACCTACATTTACCTTGAACTTTTAATGATTCGTCAGGTACCCTTCCCCTGAGAAAAGTTTTAGGAATATAGTCCCAAAATTGTTCATAAAGGAGAAGGTGACCACATCGCTCCGTGCTCAGTGGGACAGTTTGGGACAGTTCAGGCTTTTCAACTCACAGCCCAGTGCATTCTGGTAAGTGTAGTCCTGCTTCTCTTAAAGGAAAGAATGGTACCTGAGACAGGTAAAACGTACAGAATGCATTGGGTTGCAAGTTGAAAAGAGCCATATGGTCACCTTAATAAAGATCACATACAGAATTAAAGAAAAAAAAAAAATTTTTATAAACAAGTAACTTCTTGTCAGAGTTGCTTACTGATTTGACAGTACCAGATATTTGAATGCAGCAGTATCAGTGAACCGTCCCTATCTCTGTTTGTAAGATGCTGTCTGAGCTCCAGTCGAGCTGACAGGTTGACTGATTTTAAGTTTAATTCACAGTTCATGCTGTGACATTCCAGTGGGCATCTACTGTCTAATACAAGGCAGCTAGAGCTGGAAGCTGATTGGCTGACAGTACTGCATTGTTTTCTAATAAAAAAATTACATATTTTCTGAATAAATTAATATGATTAAAACTGAATGCAAATGCATTGTATACTTACAAGTTGATTTATTTTCATTATTATTTATTTGTATATGCAGTTACTCCATACCTACTGTACCATTTACAAAAACTACAGCACTGCATGAATTAACACATAATTATGTGATTGTGAATCTAGAATTCCGATTTCTACTGTTATTTCCCTGATCATACAATGTTGTTAAGCCTAGCTGTTGTTCCTATATTTATGTAAATTAAATAAATTCACAGCCAGAAAGTTTCACTACCCAGTATCCCTTGATCTCCTGTATACATGTTTTACTTATATTGAATCTATTTGAATAATATTACACTCTTGTTTTCTTTTTTTTCCAGTTTAACTTTGTTGGCAAACTCCTGGGCCCACGTGGGAACTCCTTGAAGAGGTTACAGGAAGAAACCCTCACAAAGATGTCCATCCTTGGAAAGGGCTCCATGAAAGAAAAAGAAAAGGTACTGCAAGTCTCCGGGTGGAAAACATTTCTATTAGATCCTTATTTATTTATTTATTTATTTATTTATTTAGTGGCTAGCTCCTCTAGAAATGCCTAAAGTATGTAGAATCAAGTATGTAGGTCAAGCCTGATTACTCTAGTCCTCTCAGCCGCTCCACTGAACAATAGTCAAGCCCCGGCTGTGACAAAGAAATAGCAACACAAACAAACTGTGCACTCAAACAAAATAACCCTTTAAATCAGTGAAATACAAGTCAAACAGTGTACTGCAATCGTGACTCTCTCTCTCTGCTGCTTCTCTATCAGTATGTGTAACGTGCAATGTGACCAGTACTTCATCTAAAAGACATACAGTAAATACAAACATATACTATAAAAAATATCCCTACACACTGCACGGTATCTCCAGAACTATAAAGACAATGTAAAAGACAATAAAATAAAAACTGTGTAAGCAGCAGTAACAGAATCAGTAAGGAAACTGTGGCTGGCAGGTGTCCCAGATCCTAAAAAACAAAGCAGAGAGTTACACTGCACAGCTATTAAAACAACATTATTACAAAAAAACTAGAACCCTTTAAACAGTACCTAGGGAGAGTCCAGCACAATACCCTTCAAACTCACCCCTACATCATACCATTCAATAAACCCTTAAAACAAACAGCAGAATATAGTGGCAACAAAACCAAGAGGGGAATGCGGTGCAACAGGCTTACCTCGTGACAGGTAGACACACAGGAACCCAGGGGAAACACACCCACACAGCAACAGCAAAGACTCAACAGAACAGGGAGACACACAGGAACCCAGGGGAAACACACCCACACAGCAACAGCAAAGACTAAGAGGGGAATGCAGTGCAACAGGCTTACCTTGTAACAGGTAGACACACAGGAACCCAGGGGAAACACACCCACACAGGGAAACACACCCACACAGCAACAGCAAAGACTCAACAGAACTAAGAGGGGAATGCGGTGCAACAGGCTTACCTTGTAACAGGTAGACACACAGGAACCCAGGGGAAACACACCCACACAGCAACAGCAAAGACTCAACAGAACCAAGAGGGGAATGCAGTGCAACAGGCTTACCTTGTAACAGGTAGACACACAGGAACCCAGGGGAAACACACCCACACAGCAACAGCAAAGACTCAACAGAACCAAGAGGGGAATGCAGTGCAACAGGCTTACCTTGTAACAGGTAGACACACAGGAACCCAGGGGAAACACACCCACACAGCAACAGCAAAGACTCAACAGAACCAAGAGGGGAATGCAGTGCAACAGGCTTACCTTGTAACAGGGAGACACACAGGAACCCAGGGGAAACACACCCACACAGCAACAGCAAAGACTCAACAGAACCAAGAGGGGAATGCAGTGCAACAGGCTTACCTTGTAACAGGGAGACACACAGGAACCCAGAGGAAACACACCCACACAGCAACAGCAAAGACTCAACAGAACCAAGAGGGGAATGCAGTGCAACAGGCTTACCTTGTAACAGGTAGACACACAGGAACCCAGGGGAAACACACCCACACAGCAACAGCAAAGACTCAACAGAACTAAGAGGGGAATGCAGTGCAACAGGCTTACCTTGTAACAGGTAGACACACAGGAACCCTGGGGAAACACACCCACACAGCAACAGCAAAGACTCAACAGAACTAAGAGGGGAATGCAGTGCAACAGGCTTACCTTGTAACAGGGAGACACACAGGAACCCAGGGGAAACACACCCACACAGCAACAGCAAAGACTAACAGGGAGACACACAACAGGAACCCAGGAACCCAGGAAACACACCCACACAGCAACAGCAAAGACTCAACAGAACCAAGAGGGGAATGCAGTGCAACAGGCTTACTTTGTAACAGGGAGACACACAGGAACCCAGGGGAAACACACCCACACAGCAACAGCAAAGACTCAACAGAAAGCTTCCTTAGCTATGGCCTCTGCTGTGCATTTATTTATAGCACAATCAATTAACATTTTCCAAGTTGCTAAGATCCCACCTGTTACATGTATTTCTTTTTGGTTGGTTAATTCTATAAATCACACAGCATTATTCGTGCTGTCAGTTTGTATAAACACAATTTAAAATCAGACAATTAAAAAGGGATTTTTAATGAGTTTCAGTTTAATTAAAATTGTTTCAGGCAACAGCTCAAAGTATAATTCTCTCTGATTCACTGCTTTTTGTTTTGCATTATTTGCTCTTTGCTGTAGTTTTACCAGCCCACAGATTCAATTACACCAATGTCTAGGATCTTAATTATTAAAAAAACGGAAAACAAAAATGTACCTTTTTTTCCCGTAAAAGACTCCTAAAATAACATCAGCACCCTGCAGCCACAATAGAAAATTACTTTTTGTTAGAGCGCTCTGATCTTGTTGCTTTGTGGAACCATCAGAAATCAAAAAACAATCAATCATGGTGATGAATAAATGAATAAAATGCAGATGCATGAGCATATCTTGAAATAATGTAGAATTTGGCACAACACTGGCAACACTTAACGAATGGAGCACGCCCAAACTTAATGCAGCACGCCCATCACTAGTAAATATATTGAAGCATATTTGAGGAGGGGGAGAAGGGGGATGGGGGGGACGACGCAATGGCCTGTCTTCCTTTCTCGAGGAATCATCACATGGAGACATAGTTTCAGCCCTAATCTCCTGTGTGGGGATTAATAGTGCTTCATTAAAATCTGGAGTGGCACTCATTTTCCTTCCCTGCGGACATACCTCTGCTCTCTTGCTGCACCTTCTCTCTTCTCTCTCCCTTGTTCAACTGCTCCAGCCATATTTGTGTAGTCTCGCCTGCTGACTAAACCCTGTGATGGATGTAATCCCAACCCAATCACATCCGCCAACTAGATACCCCCCTCCTTCACCACCCTGAGCCTAAAGTGACACTAAAACAACCCAGACAGGGACTAATTCAACAGGGGAACCCTCAAAATTACTAATGTGGCAGTGTGCTCCCAGGTCAGTTGTCTTCCTACACCAAACAAGTCTGACAGCCTAGTCCCCAGTTGAGAACAAGCTACTGTTTCGCTGCACAAACACACAGCTGTAAATGCTATAGGGGGCACCCCCCTCCCCCGACACATTACAGTATATTAAAGTTTCAGATTGTGAGGAGACCTATTTCCCAGTTGAACCTATTGGGGGAAATTCATAGAGCCAAAACTAAAAATTAACTGTGTAAGGATGCATATCGGGTCTTGATTGAAACCTTTATTTACTTAAAGTTCTGCAACTTCAGTGGACTATTTCAGTGCATATTTAAAGACCCCTCTTGGAAATGGCTTAGTGAATTTCTGTGATATCTTAAGCTTCCTGAAAAATAACTAAAACTGTTTCAATTGGTACAGCTTAGTACCTTAAAGAGTAAGATTTTGAAAAGCTGCTGACCATTCAGCAAGGCTTTTTGTGCACACCTGAATATCTATTCATTGCTTCCAGACTGAAAATAAATAATTAAATATATATTTGAATACAAATAATGCATTCCACTTACAGATAAAAAAAAAAAATAAAAAAAAAACTGCATTGAAACGGAAGAAGCAATAGCATGTGAGGGCACTTAATAAGTTTCATAAACAAAAGAAATACACTGATAACCCATAGGGACTTCTTAGGAGGGGTCTTGGTTCATCTGCAGGTTATCATCACGGAGCTAATGAAATGGCAAAAATGGTGCAGCAGGAAGATCATTTCAAATAGGCAGCCAGTGGAAATGACGTTCAATGGGGCCCCTGATGGAAATTCTATCGTTATGGATATTTAAATCACCAATATACATTTGCTGAAATGGGACTTTGATATGCATACCTGCCTATCATTGTTGAAAAGGCGTTTTCATGTTTTATTAAATTGCTGGCTTTTCTGTCAATGTCGCAACTGTAACATCTGCTATTAAAACAAAGTGTATAAAAATCACCACATTTTACTTGAGCTGTTCTGCCTTTTAAGACTTGCAGAACTCCTAAAATATCTTCATTCCAAACATACCATATTCCTTCCAATGTAACCAAACATAAAAAATGTACTGTATTCCTTCAAATTTATTAACCCTAAATTTTTCATCCTCAACTTGAGGAATAAATCAAATAAAGATTTACAAAGATGCATGTACTCATATAAGAAAAAAGACATATGGAGGCAGTTGCTGGCACACAGAGCATTACAGTTATGCACTGCTTCTTATTTCCAGTTATGATTACTCACACATGTTTTTTCTCCCTTTTTGTGAACTATAGTATTGCTTGGCAAGTAGAAAAATACAGGGGGTCTGATTAGAACTGAGCGTAATAACGAAATGCTGAAATTGTAAAAGCTTCTCTTGGAATTCCTCCGGAAGCTAATGACGCTTTGTGACAGGGAGGACCCTGTCACTGGTTCAGCTGCGCTGTTGCTGTGGTAAATAGGAAGGCTTGTCCTGAGCTGATTTGATTGGGAGGTCCTGATTGGCTGGGGCATTCCCAGGGACTCTACACCTGTTTAAGAACGCAGCAATGCCAGTTTGAGGCTACTGCACCATGACCAGAGCTACACAGGTGTGTGCTGAGGGAAAGCTTGCTTTGTTTAAATGGGTAGTGGGAGGTGAACATCTAGCTTCTGGCATGCAGCTGCCACCACTTACAGCATACATGGATGGTATGACCACCATGACTACAATGGTAGCCTGCACCAATTGGTTACTTGGCAAACTAGCAGATAACATCAGATTGGCACATATACAGTTCAAGCCCACCTAGTCTAGAAGCATCACCCATCATTGCCCTTTTTCTTTTTTATGCTGGGCGCAGTTGTGTTGCAAACCCAGTCACTTGCAGTGTCCCCCAAGGATCTGTTCTTGGGGGGCACCACAAAAAATTCCCCATCCATGCTAAACTCGTGCAGAATGTGACCATCTCCAGGTTGATTAATTTATGAAAACCTGCAGCTTTGGCTGAGTAAAGTTAAATACTAAAGAAATAATAACAATTGCTATTCGTGCTGGATTGACACCAGCTTGATACTTATTTTTTGTGTTTTTTCAGTGTTTGTTTTGTCTGACTGTTTTGGCCACTGTGCCATTTTGTTTTGTTATTTGGAAAGTGTTTTGTTTCATGTTCTAACCTTTTGTTTTACAATAAACTCACGCATCAGCGCTTCATAGCCCAATACTGTGTGACTGTATTTCCTGGTCTGACATCATCCGCGAGCCATCCTGCTCACACATCTGTAGTGAGAAGTGGTTGAAAGTGAGCAGCAAAGTGGAAGATGCAAAGGCTGCTCTTCATATTACTGATATCATTGGGGATTAAAACAGGGACGAGGAAGCTTTGGTCTCAGTTCGGCTCCCCCGAGAGGCACAAACCAGCTTCAACTGAAAGGAGGAAGTTGGTAGTTGGTGAAGAGCACAAGCAGGAGAAGAGGATGCTGTGTGTCAAGGTGGTGTCCCAGACTAAGCAGGGAAAATGGATGAGATGGGAAAATGTGGAACAGCGTAATACTGGCTGGGGAGACCTGTGGACAGTGGAACAGAGGAGGATCAGCTTCCTATCAGGTCCCCGTGTTATCACAGTAGAACCTGAATGTGTGGGTTATGTGAGAGCCTTGCATGTCCTTTATGTTCATTACTGGCTACCCTTTCTTACAGGCTGTAGATCAACAGCTCGCTGCCAATATAAGCAATAGCTGGCACACAGCAAAGAATTACATTCTTCTGTTCAGAAGAGCGACCAACAGGAAATGTTATAAGATTTGTCTGGGACAATTGGAGGTTGCTTAAGATTAGGGAATGCAGGCAAATTTTAGCTAGCACCTCATTTTTACCACCCGAGATTGCTGTAACTCCCCTAAAATTAGCATGAAGTAGAACAGTTCTCTCATGTAATAAAAATCAGTCTAACTCATTGCTGTAACAATATTAAAACTATATAAACAGGGCCATTGTTAACAAGATGTGTCTCTGTTGTGTAAATGCTAGAACTATAGTGTTTTATTTTGTTTCCATTTTCTGATCAATTCTAAACACACTGTTCAGTATCTTCAACTGAAAATCCCAGAAGTGATACTGATGAGCTGGTTTCTGGCTTTTCAAAGGAAAATAATGGATTTTAGCACTAGATCGACCCAACATAGGTCCTCTTATCTCTAACCACTAGCATGAAAGGTGCTATAGACTCATTGCTTATTGACTGCTGTTATCTGCAGCCCACAGTAACAGCAGGCTGTTAGGGCTCTAGAGCGGAGATTCAATGCAGGAGATGGTGATGTTTATTGTGTGGAGCCCACGGTGATGGCTGACACCTTTGTATTTTGCAGGAGGAAGAGCTTAGAAAGAGCGGAGAAGCCAAATACCAACATCTCAGCGAGGACCTCCATGTGCTGATTGAAGTATTTGCTCCACCAGCAGAAGCCTATGCCAGAATGGGACATGCGCTAGATGAGATCAAAAAGTTCCTCATTCCAGTGAGTAAACCATGCCTTAATTGTGAAAAGAGGCCAAAAGTGGGTGCAGAAGGGCTTTTATTTAGACATGTCTGCATAATTCCAATATCTCGACCAGGATGATTATCCAGGTCAGTATGGAGGTTGAATACTGAAATAGGTTGGGAAGCAATGTTCTGGTTTACCTGAAATGGTTTCTTAAGGTTTTGCTTTATACAGTAATTAAGAATTCTGTTTTTTCATGTTAGTATTTTTGAGCAGTGGCCAAAGTACCATCTACTTTTAGAGTAACTGTGATAAATCACTCAGGTACTTCATTAAAGCATCATGGAATCTGTTACGTGTGAAACAGGTTCCAGTGGATTTCATACAGCACTTAATGCAATAACTTTCAATGTATTCTTTACTGCAAAAAGGCCAAAACATCAGAACCCAAAGAAATATAAGGGACACAGTAATGAGCATGTGTAAGGGCAGAGGCTGGGAGGAATCCGACGAACCCACAAACATCAAGCAAGCATCTTAACCACTGTGGAAAAGAGTCGGGCTCTTCTGTGTTCGTGGTTTTAGAGCTTTTAACCTCACCTTTTAACCTCATCTCTTATCACTGATAGGGGACAGTTACACAGCACTGCCCATTACACATGCACACATCTACTTAAATTAACTCTTTGCAGTCCATTTATTCAGCGCTTGTCAGGCACGTCAGGTCCAATTTATTTTCATATGTGCTGTTTATTTCACACACACTGTTTAAAATAGAGTTAAACAGGTTTAAAAGGCATTGAATCGCAAAAGGATACTCAGTACTGTATCTCCAGCCAAGCCACACCCCATGTTCGCTGTATTTTTCACATACCTCTTTATAGACGTGCATACTGATAAATCCTCTCCTGATCACTAGTTTTATCACCAAACTCCTCAATAATGTGATCCAAGTCATTATTTTATTACTATACCGTCTCAAAAAGCTCTGCAAATGTCCATGATATTCTTTGAGCGCTGGATGCAGAAGCAGCTCCTCCTTTGTTATGTCAGTGTTATCTCTGTAATGCATGGGGCTATGAGATACGCCCCTTGTTTCTCAAATTAGTAACCCTAAGGCTGAAGTCCAATTAATTAACTCCAGATTCCTCCAAGGTGCAGTTGCCCACATGCAGTAGGCTTTCCCTGGAACTGGCTACTTTTCTCCTAGCTGTGAAACTCCTTCATCTGTACTAGCAAGCACCATCACCAAGCTTCTTTCTTTCCAGCTACAATCTGGTTGTCCCTAATGCTGACAATAGGATGTGTCTGAAAATGTGACTGACTGTGACTTGCAGTTAAGTATTTTATTATGGTATAATTTTACACTAGTATTCTGTCTTTAGGATTACAATGATGAAATCAGACAGGCACAGCTTCAGGAGCTGACATATCTCAATGGAGGTTCAGAAGATGCAGAAGTGCCAGCAGTCAGAGGAAAACCAATAGCAAGAGGCAGAGGCACACCCGCACCAGGGCTGCCCAGGTAAGAAACACACACAACGAAACCAATAGCAAGAGAGAGGCACACCCGCACCAGGGCTGCCCAGGTAAGAAACACACACAATGAAACCAATAGCAAGAGAGAGGCACACACACACACCAGGGCTGCCCAGTTAAGAAACACACACAATGAAACCAATAGCAAGAGAGAGGCACACACACACACCAGGGCTGCCCAGGTAAGAAACACACACAATGAAACCAATAGCAAGAGAGAGGCACACCCACACCAGGGCTGCCCAGGTAAGAAACACACACAATGAAACCAATAGCAAGAGAGAGGCACACCCGCACCAGGGCTGCCCAGGTAAGAAACACACACAATGAAACCAATAGCAAGAGAGAGGCACACCCGCACCAGGGCTGCCCAGGTAAGAAACACACACAATGAAACCAATAGCAAGAGAGAGGCACACCTGCACCAGGGCTGCCCAGGTAAGAAACACACACACTGAAACCAATAGCAAGAGAGAGGCACACACACACACCAGGGCTGCCCAGTTAAGAAACACACACAATGAAACCAATAGCAAGAGAGAGGCACACACACACACCAGGGCTGCCCAGTTAAGAAACACACACAATGAAACCAATAGCAAGGGAGAGGCACACCCACACCAGGGCTGCCCAGGTAAGAAACACACACAATGAAACCAATAGCAAGAGAGAGGCACACCCACACCAGGGCTGCCCAGGTAAGAAACACACACAATGAAACCAATAGCAAGAGAGAGGCACACCCACACCAGGGCTTTAAAAGTTTTAAAGGTTTACAAAATCAAGTTACAATGTAGATTTTTAACTCATAGTTGACTCAGTAGCTAGGCTAAATGTAAAAATGTTCAGCCTTGGTTTTGGGTGAAGTTCTTGATGAACTATCAATGATAACACATTTTACACAGATTACATCAGTAGAATATTATGTAAATAGAAAATGTGTTTTTTTTTATTTTATAAAATGTTGGTTTTGTGACACCCCGTGAAATTCTTTTTATTTATTTTTTATTGTCATTCATGATTTTTTTTTAAAAATACAGTGAATTTTCCGGATCCCTATGACTGCTGTCATAATGCTCTTTCCTATCAGCTGCTTTCTGACTTTTTCTTTGCGCCCAAATGAGAGCAATTTGAAATCGGTCGTATTGCGGACCCTTTCAGGGCTGGTGCTGCTGCTGTGCCACTTCATACATCTAATTTTCATATCACAGACTTCATTTACAAACAAGCCTTAAAATACAGCCTGAACTCGCTATAATGATAATAATCCATACAGGGCAATTTTAAGGCTTGGGTAAACTCAACTAAACTCAAACTTAACGCCATCACAGATGCTTGATACTTGCCCCCAAAGTCTCCATAAAGTATTTTTCTTTATTTTTTTTTTGTGTAATGTTGACAGCCGAGAGGTGGGAGAAAAAGAAAGAAACAGGCACGTTCCTGGACACTGTCCTTACTAACTAAACGTTTTATTCGTGTCTGTTCTCAGGGGCAGAGGAGGGATCCCCCCACCCCAAACAGTGGTACCACGTGGTGCTCCTGCCCCCAGGTCAGCCCCTCCAGGACGAGTTCCCATGACGGCAGGACGTGCCCTCCCTGCACTGAGAGCCAGAGGGGCCCCCCCACCTGCTGGATACAGACCCCCGCCACCGCCTGCACAAGAAACCTATGGAGAATATGTGAGTTCACAGAACACACCCTGTGTCCCAGAACCTGTATGAGAAACATGTCAATGTAGTACAGGGGTCCTTGTGGGCCACAGGGTCTTCTGGTTTTCATTCCAACTTAAGCTCTCAATTAACATAATTGATCTAGTTATTTGTTCATTTGGACATATTTCATGTTTTACAAGTTCTTTTACAGTTGATGATTTAATGCACTTGATTCAAGGTGCACGACCTTTGAAACAAATGTGTCCAATTAATCAAACAATTAAGTAATTGAGAGCTGGTGGACCAAGCCAGAAGACCCTGCTGCCCTCCATGAACCAGGTTTGACACCTCTGAAACAGCAGGATCAGATACATTAATATTCAGGGTCAGTACTGTTTATTATGAAGCACTTTTGTTTTCAGAGCAATAAGAGGCCCTGTATTTATGTCTTCTCAGATGGCTTTGGCGCCCAACTGATTTATACTGTACTGACCAATTTTTTTGCTTGTTTTTTACTGTTGTTAGATTTGTGGCTATAACTGTTTAATTATAAAGGTAACAGGTACGTGTCATATGTGAAATGAATATGCACACACTGGCTTTCCATGTAAAAAAAGTGAAATAGTCTGAAACTCACCCTGTTCAATACAGATAGCAAAAAACAGAAGAAAACTCAAATCTGACAGTGCACAATAGATCTTCAACATGTAGGGAGCATAGAAAAAATGTTTTGGGAACAAATTGGATAAAAAATAAAAGGAATTATGGCCATATATAAAAAAGGGACCAAAAGTACACGGATAATATATATATATTTTATATTATAATATATATAACTGCATATTATAATATCCCATATTTATGATATATATAAGGGGATAAAGTATACATTATAGTAATATTTTGTTTTTGTTTAAATGCACAAAAGAAAACAAAAACAAAAGGGGAAAAAACCCAATTCAAATTAGTTGTCCAAGGCACCCTGATCATGTTGCACAAAATGGGGCTGTTCACTGTGGCTTGAATAGCCAGCAAGGTGGCGAACAGGGCAACATAACCCTAAACAGCTCTTGTCTTGTGCATCTGATCCACAAACATGCAAGAAAAAAACATATTTATCGCAAAATAGGTCACTGTGCCTTCGATGTCGCCATTTCTCTTATTTTGTAAAGATTTTGTGTGAAAATGTTTGTTTACTGCACTGAGTTAGGTCTGCCTTCAGCTCAACAGCAACATTGCAAAACCTTGCATTCACGGCTATCTGCTTCCATGGTCCAACACCGGAAATACACAGGACCTTGTTTTAAAGATCTGAATCTCCTCTTTCCAATGGTGTATCTCTCACAGTGCCTGAGTTAAAAGATTTAAAGGGCCAGGTCACCGGTGAGATATTTAACAGTGGACGGACTAAAATACAAGATACTGTATCTGAAAGTCTGATGGACCACAAAAAAAAAAAAAAAAAAAAACACTTTTACACATATTCTGTCACCAGAAAATGACCAACTGCCACTGCAAATTATCATTAGAGATACCAAATATTTTAGTTTTGGGTTGCTTCACAACATATCCGCAATTTCCATTGTTGTTCCCAAGTTGGGTAGGTGTGCATACAGATTTTGTGAGTAAAGAAGTAAAAACCTAAAATTTTTAGTGCTGAACCTTAAGCAGTGGCTGCACCAGTAGAAATTATAAAACAAATAGAAACTGTAAAAGTATATTTTGATAACCTTTACACCTGTTTCTTATTGCAAGTACGTTTTTGTTAAATAAATGTTACACACACAGACACTTGTCTCATGTTTTTGTACATATTTAATAAACGACTTGTCTGGCTTCGAGGAAATGACAGTACACTGATAACTTTTTTTATTGATTTATTTTTTGATGCAATAAAAAGATTTTAGTACCAGATCTACCCTGAAGCACAGACACTGTAATCTTCTCTCAAAGTCTTTCTGGGCACTGCAGCAGACTTCCTGCATATTGACAGCTGTTATCTGTCGCACAAAGTCAATACATTCGTCACCATAAAGAGATGCCCGGCAGCGATTCTATTCACAGGTATGCCTGCCTGCCATTCACATCAGCTGTAATCATACACTAACACCTCCTGCTAAATCACGAAAGCAGGGTGCAGCTGGGGCGCTGCAGGCTGACTTGAAGAGTAATTGTTATGTCTGTGTGCATCTCTGAATGTTAATTAACCTAAATTGGGGCTCATTGTTTTCTTAAATGCATTAATGGATACTTTTTAAAAGGAAATACATTTTAAAATTACTGATATATATATATATATATATATATATATATATATATATATATATATATATATATTTTATATATATATATAGGGAATTTAAATTATATAGTTTCATAGAACTACGACCCACTAGGGTTTCAAAGGGTCTCAAAAAGTGCGGCAATTCTCCTAATTGAGTTAAGTCAAGTGAACAAGTACATGTAATGTTACAAAGGCTGTGCATTATAATAAAAGTCAGCCGTAAGAGGATCAACTCAAACCAGTTCACTTGTGAACAACAAGACTATACACAGATACAAATCTCCCCCAGAGATTCAACACAGAGTTAACAAAATAATTAATACAAATAACCAAAGTGTGAAATAAAAGAATCAGTACGACTGGGTCATTGAGATGTGCACCAAATCAAAATGATTGCCCTTTCGGTCCTGAAGGCTGAACTATGGAAAATGCACACTAGTAAACATGCATCCAAGAATCATTTTACTGTAAAAGTGAGCAATTTTAGCTTAAATTAATGGTTATAGTCATAAAGAATTGGAGTACATGTATGTTCAAAGGCTAACTTCATTAATACAGCCTATATAAAGCAAACCATTAAAATATTGTGTTCCTCTTTTTTTTTTTTCTAACCGATAAACCTCATTACATAATGTAAATGTAGGGAAACTACATTGAAAGCGTTGTGCCAACAAAATGTGAAAAACTTTGCATGGGGGTGAATACTTCTGCAAACCATTATATATATTCTTAACTTCAAACAAAACAAAACAAAAAAACCCAGAGGTACAATTGAAATCGCATTTGGGATGAAAATGATGCACGTAATAAAACTAAATGAGTACAACATAATACTACTGAAAAAACCTACCCAACCAACCTTTAAATACCTTTATTGATCAAACAGTGTTTGAAGCAAATTTCAACTGTTTGAATGTCACAAGATTCATCACAGTAATTAAGCAGTTAATAAAATTGTAACTAGACATAATTACAATGTACATTTTTCTGTAGATTGTTTCTGGCTTTAACAAAGTTGGAAGGTTACGTTGTAACAATGAATCTTGATGAATATTGTAACATTGTGTCAAACAGTTGAGTTGAGTTCAAATTCTGGTCCCTATTTATACAGTTTCCAGCGACCTCCTGTCTGCGTAAGCTACGGAGGAATGGATCTCAGGGCTGTCAGATGTATGTTAGCAGTTATTTCCAGGTACTATGCCCTATTGCACTACCATGTCATTGTAGCTAAACATAGTTCCTCTTTCTGAACACAGCACTGTGAGCTACACCCTTCCTCTTTCTGAACACAGCACTGTGAGCTACACCCTTCCTCTTTCTGAACACAGCACTGTGAGTTACACCCTTCCTCTTTCTGAAGTCCACAGCACTGTGAGCTACACCCTTCCTCTTTCTGAACACAGCACTGTGAGCTACACCCTTCCTCTTTCTGAACACAGCACTGTGAGCTACACCCTTCCTCTTTCTGAACACAGCACTGTGAGTTACACCCTTCCTCTTTCTGAAGTCCACAGCACTGTGAGCTACATCCTTCCTCTTTCTGAACACATCACTGTGAGCTACACCCTTCCTCTTTCTGAACACAACACTGTGAGCTACATCCTTCCTCTTTCTGAACACAGCACTGTGAGCTACATCCTTCCTCTTTCTGAACACAGCACTGTGAGTTACACCCTTCCTCTTTCTGAACACAGCACTGTGAGCTACACCCTTCCTCTTTCTGAACACAGCACTGTGAGCTACACCCTTCCTCTTTCTGAACACAGCACTGTGAGCTACACCCTTCCTCTTTCTGAACACAGCACTGTGAGCTACATACTTCCTCTTTCTGAACACATCACTGTGAGCTACACCCTTCCTCTTTCTGAACACAGCACTGTGAGCTACACCCTTCCTCTTTCTGAACACAGCACTGTGAGCTACACCCTTCCTCTTTCTGAACACAGCACTGTGAGCTACACCCTTCCTCTTTCTGAACACAGCACTGTGAGCTACACCCTTCCTCTTTCTGAACACAGCACTGTGAGCTACACCCTTCCTCTTTCTGAACACAGCACTGTGAGCTACACCCTTCCTCTTTCTGAACACAGCACTGTGATCTACACCCTTCCTCTTTCTGAACACAGCACTGTGAGCTACACCCTTCCTCTTTCTGAACACAGCACTGTGAGCTACACCCTTCCTCTTTCTGAACACAGCACTGTGAGCTACATCCTTCCTCTTTCTGAACACATCACTGTGAGCTACACCCTTCCTCTTTCTGAACACAGCACTGTGAGCTACACCCTTCCTCTTTCTGAACACAGCACTGTGAGCTACACCCTTCCTCTTTCTGAACACAACACTGTGAGCTACATCCTTCCTCTTTCTGAACACAGCACTGTGAGCTACACCCTTCCTCTTTCTGAACACAGCACTGTGAGCTACACCCTTCCTCTTTCTGAACACAGCACTGTGAGCTACACCCTTCCTCTTTCTGAACACAGCACTGTGAGCTACACCCTTCCTCTTTCTGAACACAGCACTGTGAGCTACACCCTTCCTCTTTCTGAACACAGCACTGTGAGTTACACCCTTCCTCTTTCTGAACACAGCACTGTGAGCTACATCCTTCTTCTTTCTGAACACAGCACTGTGAGCTACATCCTTCCTCTTTCTGAACACATCACTGTGAGCTACACCCTCTCAGTCACTCTCAAAGGTAGAGATCTATTAGGATTGTACTAGATACTAAATGGATATCTAAACTTGGAAAAGGTAATATTGGAAAAAAATTTCCCTGAAAAAAGTCTCTTCAGTGTTTTGGTTGCAGCCTTCCAAAAGTAGCAGCGAGTAATTCAAAGTGAGTTTGCTCCCTTTATTTATTTATTTATTTATTTATTTATTATTTAACTTTGTATTCGGCACAGCTCAATTTTTAACTTTTTTAATAGCAAAGTTGACCTCTTGGTGCAGCATTATCTTCTGCTATCACCGTAGAAATCCAAAACCCGCCTGAGAGGGCAGCATTAATCTTTACAGCGTGGTCCTCAGACACCGCATGCAAATGAAGACAGTCCCTCAGGACCTTCCCCTGCTGCTCCTTCTCTCTATCCCAACACAAGCGGTGGAGTGCAAATGCAAAGCAGTTGTTATCTTGTGGCAGTGAATGAAAACAGATAGATTTCTCAGAAAAAAACAACTCTTAATAACACCTACAAGAACCAGCTGGTCATTTTAGGCACATTTCAATGAAGTTGCAGTTCAATGTGGTTTTGTTTGTTGTTGTTATGGTTATAATAAACATTAGATTGGTTTAGATTTTTCAATGTATTTGCTCTGCATGAAGAAAATAAATGAATACAATACTGCAGCCAGAATAAGCACAAACCCGTAACAGATAGGATTCACTGTGTGAAACTGGGACATGTCAATACATTCTAGGTTCTTAAGCTGAGAGCCTCCAATGTTATTCACAGCATGCAATTGTCTCTTACCTGTTGTTGACACTCATTATTTTCCCTCTGGTGAAACATTATGAATAAATGCACAGTATATAAATATACATATAAACCTGAAATATAAGAACAGCGGGTTATTGGATTTTCTTGGCTCAAAGCATTTTGGTATGCAGTATCTAAGCAACACAGATATGTCCATCACAAGAAGGGGGCTAAGGGTGTAATTACTGTATATCCCTGGAAAACTGAGTATTGGAATAAAGAACAGGGTACATATGCCAGGTAATGCTTGTTTTTTCCTTGTTATTTTTTTTTTTCATGCACTGAAGAATCTCTGAGCACTTTACAGTTTAGTAAGAGTGTGGCAGAGCAAGATGCAGACAGGGTGTATGCAAAGTTTCCCAGCTTTCTCCTAGTACACCCTAAAACTTCAACAGTCCATTTGGGTTGAATTTAGAGCACAGAACAATGAATGTCACAGTAGAATATGACACAGGGGCTTTATTTGACAGGTTGTAGTCTGGTAAAGCTCACACTGATTTGTCTTTGTACACACAGTATACATTGTGATATATGAGGGATATGTCTCTTCATTCAGGTAGGGCATGCTATTTTACGGGTGGTTATGTTGTGTTGAGTTTCATTCCTTGTTCTGAAGGTCTGTCTGTCACTCACAACAGCAATGAAAGAACAGAGGGAGTGATTCAGACTGGGCACTGGGCAGACCACGATTTGCCCTGTCAAAGCCCAAAATAAGTTATTTTAATTTAGTTTTGCTCAAAATCAGCAGGCAATTAATGAATTGCGTGCATTTCGGGCTTTGCCCATAACATATGCATTTCCTGTTTATTGTACAGTAAGTATGTAAATCAGAAATGTTTTAAAAACAGTAATTTTATACAAAAACTACCCTGGACTGTGTTTTTCCCAGTTATTTTATTGTAAACCACTTAGTTAGTGGTTTATAGTTTCAAACATGCTTTAACCACCATCTTTCTGTTATTCGTTTGTAATGTTAGCTAGCGTAGTTCAGGTAGCGTGCAGCACCTTCGCTGTCTAGCGTTTCGTTTTCCTCCTCCTCCCCTCCTCCACCTTCTCATACATGCCTTCGCATCGGTCATCTCTGGGGTGGCAAGTGATCTCAATTCCCCAACCTCAGGGCAGGCTTCAGCCTCCCTTGACCTTCAGGGAGGTTCTCACCATGTGAGTCAGAGCGGATCCCCGGCCACACTGTGTTCATTCGCAGCTCCTGTGCTTATCTTGCCTCACTCAAGGCTGTTCTATACTCTGTCTCAGTTCGGGACGTGGCTGCTCATGCTCGAGTCCCATACTAACCTCTATGCCTTGTTGTTATCTCAGGTCCCAGACAGCGTGAAGTCTCGACCAGTTGATGGTCTAACGAGCGCCCCTTTACAGACGTCTCAGACGCTGGGTGCCTCTCCCTCTCTATCTCCTTTCGTGTCCCGGTCTTCCGGGACCGTCTTCCTCTGAGGGGCGGCTCCCCGAGTTATAACCCTCATATGTGTTTTCGGTTGCTAGGTCCTTCTGCCCTGGGTCGTGTCGGCATCGCCTCCCTCAGTCAGTGACCACTTTCTGTATCCTGTCTTCGGTTGCTGGGTCCTTCGCCCCTGGGCTCGTGTCGGCATCGTCGCCCTCAGTCAGTGACCATCCTTCTATCCGATTTCGGTTGCTGGGTCCTTCGCCCCTGGGTTGTGTCGGTATCGCCGCCCTCAGTCAGTGACCACCTTCTATCCTAGCTTCCATGTCCAGCTTCGTTGGTCTGCTACTAGTGGGCCTTGCCTGCTCTTCTGTCCTAGGTCCGGTCCTTTCTAGCTGGCACTCTGTCCTACTTACCGCTCCCTTCTGCTTCTTCTGCATTATCACTACCCCCCAGCTCACGCCCCGTGAATTGTTTATAAATGGTATTTGTAAAACTAATCATTTTATTTGTAAATGATTGGTTAAACTAATGCAAGAATTTTTGTGTTAAAAATAAGTTTTTTTTATTTATTTATTTTTTTATGTTTTTTGTTTGTTTGTTTGTTTGTTTCTGACAACCGCAGCGTGAACTGGGGAGAGCAAGAAAGCAGAGCTGTCATAGTGTTGTGGTGTGAAAATCATATCTAGAGTGCACTCTAAGTGGAAACACAAAATAAATACATACACCAAGAAATAGCAGCATGTCTAGCGAACAATCGGTGCAACCCCCCCTCTGCACTTTTTGATTATAGTTGATCTGTTACACAATTGCGTTTTACATGCTATTTTCTAAAGTTTTAAATAAAGATTGTTCTAATAATTTGCGGTCCCTGTCATTTCTTTTTTTAAAAAAGGAACTAAATGTTTTGCATAATTACAAACAATTTGGATAGTGTACTTATATAACAAATTATTATTATTATTATTATTATTATTATTATTATTATTATTATTATTATTATTATTATTATTATTATTATTATTATTATTATTATTATTATTATTATTATTTAGTCATATCATAAACATTGCCCGACAGTAAAATAATTTATCATAAAAATTTGTCAATGGTATACAGTAAATGTTTTTTAAAAAATTGCTGGGCTGCTTAGTACGACACCGAACTCAGGGATAAATATTGATTCATTAATTATCTGACTATGAGTAATTTATATATATTTTATATATATATATATATATATATATACAAGGTGAGATAATATTGTTGAAGAAACAGAATAGAGTTCTTTTGAAAACGATAGGGTCTTTATTATTACAGTAGTAAATGAACACGACACTGTATTGTGTGTTTGTAAATACACTCTGCCTCTTCCGCCTTTGTGGTTTGGGGGGGGGGGACTCATTATCCCGTCAATGGTCGTTATGACGACAGGGAGCATGTGTTGTAATTTGGATGGTATGCGCGCGCATTCGGAATTAAGCTGGCTCAGGACACAACCGCAGAGTAAACGCTACATGAAAAATGATAAGAATTTCCTCGATTAGCTGGACCTGAGTCGGCTTAGGTCCGAGGTGGCAGTGTAAACGTTGCATTTGTGACTGTTCTGTAATTCAGTGTTTGCATATAATATCAGGGTGATTATTCACTTCACAATGCTCACTGTACACTGTTGAAGGCACTAGATGAAACACTTGTCCATCTTTCTTATAGTTCTAACTTATATATCAGGGTCATTAAAATACAAGTCGATGAATTCTCAATTGGAAATAGCATTTTATTTGACATATAACCAATTACCCTTGAATTCCCCCCTGCTTGTTGTAAACAGTTGCCTTTGTATTTGTATTCGTCAGTGTCTACCAACATTTACAGGCTTGACCAAAACACAAGTTAGAATGTATATATTTTTATAATTGATACAAACTAAATAATTGGTTATTGGTGAACTGTAAAGGAAAATACAGTGTAACTTCAACATGTGTTTTTATGTTCAACTTTGTTTTTAGGAGTACGACGATGGATATGGCACAGCCTATGATGATCAAGGTTACGATTCCTATGACAACAATTACAGCGATCAAGGTCAAAAGTAAGAGTTTTTTTGGGGTTGAGTTTCTATGGAAGTGTCCTAGTGCCAACAAAAAAAAAAAAAAACCTATATATCTCCTATGTTGGACTTTATAACTGCTACTTATGACTTTATGGTCCCTATTTAGCAAATATGTGCGCAGCCGGCATCGCCAGGGCGATAGCGCACGAAAACAGGATTTAGAAGTCAGTTTCAATACATGGGCTAACGCATATAAAGTAGCGAATCATGCACCCAGCCAATCAAAGCACAGTGAGGGGAGTAAGATTATAACCAATAAGGATTCAGCATTCCCTTTAAGAGGACCTGTTCGTCTGCGATAGCGAATGGAGGGAATTTTGAAACCAAAAAATAGAAGGAGGAAGACACAAGTGCCTCAACAAGGAAACATTTTTTAGTAGTCTGGGGGACAGTGAATATTTACAAAATAAAAAAAAAGTAATTTATAATCAAAATCAAGTTACGTAAATATTTGTTTCTGTTTTACTTGCTGAGCGAGCGAACAATGAGGTTGGGGTCAGGGGCAAAACGTTTAGAATCAGGAGTTTTCCTTAAGCTAGGCATGTATAGCTCACCTTTGCACCGTGAGCGCAGTTGCTGTCTTTATTATAAATGCTTTCCTGATAAAAAATATACTGATGGTATGCATTTGCGTCTTATACAACACTAACAAAGTCCACATTTTTTTTATTGGTCCACATACGTACCTGTGAATCCATCTAAATGGCTTTGTTTGATCTGCCTGACACTTGCAGCATCTGCATCCTCCAACACTGGGGCTTCAAGTTCTGTATCTGCAGCCTCCAACACTGGGGCTTCAGGTTCTGTATCTGCAGCCTCCAACACTGGGGCTTCAGGTTCTGTATCTGCAGCCTCCAACACTGGGGCTTCAGGTTCTGTATCTGCAGCCTCCAACACTGGGGCTTCAGGTTCTGTATCTGCAGCCTCCAACACTGGGGCTTCAGGTTCTGTATCTGCAGCCTCCAGCACTGGGGCTTCAGGTTCTGTATCTGCAGCCTCCAGCACTGGGGCTTCAGGTTCTGTATCTGCAGCCTCCAACACTGGGGCTTCAGGTTCTGTATCTGCAGCCTCCAACACTGGGGCTTCAGGTTCTGTATCTGCAGCCTCCAGCACTGGGGCTTCAGGTTCTGTATCTGCAGCCTCCAACACTGGGGCTTCAGGTTCTGTATCTACAGCCTCCAACACTGGGGCTGCAGGTTTTGTATCTGCTTCCCTCAAACCATGTAATCTTTTCTCTGTAGGTTCAACAATGAGCACATTTAAAGGTACATTATACCATTGGCAGGGGTTGTGGGGTTGAGCAGCAGTCTCAGAAGCCATCGTTTCAGTGGATACCGGTTGTCCCCTATCAGCCAGCCTCTCAGACTGTAATCCTGCTGAAACGCAGCTGTCACCTGTGAATTAGCGAGGATAAACAAGTTATGAGTGGAGCAGCGATAGTTTGCATACACAGTTGTGATGTAGTTGTTGACATCACAGATCACACACTACTTGATCGTTGACAGAACCCAGTTCCCTTACGATTTACATAGAGATGTCTATTATGTGTTGGTGCATGTACTTTAGTTCTACAGACAAACAGTGTGCTCTCTGCATGTCCCCTTCCAGGTCAGCCTGAAGCAGTTAGCTGATGTCAGTGATTGTTTCTCTGTAGAGGCGAAATTTCTGCACATTGTGGCCATGTAGAAATTCTAATTCTTCTTCTTCTTCTTCTTCTTCCTTCTTCTTCTTCTTCTTCTTCTTCTTCTTCTTCTTCTTCTTATTTATTTCTTAGCAGACTCCCTTATCAATTGTTACAAAATCACAGTACAAAGTATCACCTTATAAAATATCACATTAATCCACTCCATATTTCTTTTATTTTTCTTTTTTCTCTCTCTCTTTTGTTTGCCTGCTTCCCTGGTAGGTTCACCAGTATTTATAGTCGACCATATAATTTGCACACAGTTTTGACCTGGTTTTCACATGTCTGCTGAAACGCAAAAGCTAACTCTGTTGATGGTTTGCTAAATCTCTACATTTGTATTTAAATGAGGACACTCCCCAAGTTCAGCCCATGTCAAGCGATGACGCTGACTTGCTGAGTGGGCACAAAAACATGTGTTTCTAAATCACATATGTGGGCAAAGTCTGTTTGCCCACATGTGCGTCTGATTCTGATGCTCTAACTGTTTGCAAAAGTGTTTTGCGATTGTCTTAGGGGTTTGCGAACGTTGCTAAATAGGGCCCTATATCTCCTAAGTAGGACTTTTTTAATTGACACTAGGGCACTTCCGTAAGTTTTCACTAAAGTACTAATTGTTTTGGTCAAGCTGTTCACAGATCTAGGGAATCTCTTTCTTTAGGTCCTGGTTAGTATTTTATCATGCCAGCATGATACACATTCTTTAAGGCCTTTACCTTTTGTTTGCTGGCTTGCTTATACTGAAGGATGAAAGGGGATCTTGCACTCCATGGGATATATTTTGAATGGGATGCAAACACACTTTTTTTAGAAATTAATTGACAGCCAAAACATTCAGGATTTTTAAACGGTTGGTTTTCTTCTTCTGTTTTCTTTTAATTACAGAAGCAGTACATTTTATAATATATATATATATATATATATATATATATATATATATATATATATATATATATATATATATATATATATATATATATATATATTACATCTGATTCTCAAAAATATGCACCAGCGTGGCTATTAATTTTCAGTTCTGTGATGGTACAAAACCAAATCTTTTCTGCATCTGACTCCCTTCTCTCTGCAATAGGATGGCAGTGTAGACCTCCCGAACAGACTTGCATATAGAGGCTTTGTGCTTCACATTTACAGTTCTGCTACTAATAGGAAACTATTTTAGATCTGAAATACAAGCCACTGTTCTAACGCAGTTAAAACTTTCTAGAAAAATAAGCACAGATTGTGAAAGCAAATTCCAGCTATATACAGATGGAAAGACAGATTTCTTTACAAATGTCAGGAAGCTAGTATAAGTGAAGGTCGGGTGGCTATGGGAGAAATGTACTTGTTTTGCCATGTTTCTCTGATTTTCTCAGTCTTGTTTTTATTTGTGTTCTAGTTTTTATGTCTCCTTGAATGCTTTCAAAAAGAATTAATTTTCCACAGGACATGCTGTAAGTAGACAGAAATATCATATCAGGAAGAACTACGGTGGTTAGAGAGGTATAGAACAGTATCACATTCGCGCCCATGCTTTCTCTGCGTGATGTTTAATATTTTCTTTGTGCAAATGTGAAGTTCTGGTGGAGGAAAAAGGCTTTCGCAGTGGTTTTGTCCCTAGGCTCTGTTACTTTAGAAAAGATGAATTTTGTGGAGTGCGTCTCAGGGGCACATCTGGACCTGCTAGCTGTTTTAGACGCGCAAACTGTACTGCAGAATAAATGCCCTAGGAATTGAGACATTTGTTTCAAAAGCAGTATCTCAGATAATGGCAGTGGCTTTGAGGCACGAGAAGAATAGATTTCATCATGCAGGGAAAGAATGCCAGGGGCCTCCAACTGACAAACAGATTTCATGTCTCTTATCCAGCTTGGGACATCTTCAAAATGTGCCTTTGCTCAGGGCTGGGCGGCTCGCTGGATTCACTGTGAGAAAATGTTCGATCCCAGGTTAAATTCAAGACATATTAAATAATAAGAGTTTATAAATCATTCTGAAACCGGCTCACGAAATGAATGCTACAGTGGCATGACCAGAATAAAATGTAGTTACATCCTACATAGATGGCTGTGTGGTCCAGCGTTTAAAGAAATCCCAGCTCAGCCTTGTATCTTACAAAGTGCTTTGTGAATGTGGTCCACTGTGAAAGGCGCTACATAAAGATTATTATTATTATCCTGGAGTAAACATTTATATTTCATGTGGTACCTCAAAAATGATATCATTACCATTGAAACAATGACACAAACAAATGTGTTTATGTAAAAGTAAAGACGTTCCAAATTCCAAACTAATAAAGAGTTTAAAAAACACAAAGCTTACCTCCGTGTTACCTAGCAATGAACAGCAGCCCACTCCTAAAAATGCTTTCAATGCTTTGGTAAAGCTTTACTTTAGTGTCTCCTGTGTAGTTAAGCTTGATACATTTCACGAGAACATCTGCTTCCCACAAAGAATTACACTTTGTATCAAATATCAACCAATGAACATAAACTGCTACATAAGCACCACATGACACATACCATCTATGGTACTTTTTCTTTAGCGCATATGTATAAATAATATTATAATGTCATAAGTAATATCTACAGTTTCTTATGCAAGTAAATCCCTCCTTGCTGTCGTGCTGTCGTTTAATTTCTTTCGTTTTCCACCTGCTGTAGCAAACATATCCGGAATTTTCCTTTGACTCACCATGATATCAGTAATATTGTATTATTATAGAAATAATAGAATGCAATGCTGGATAACCACTGAACAACAATGAACAATCAATAAAAAATGAATGAATGCCCGCCAACGTCTGTTAAAACTCTCAACAAGAAAGATTACATCAATAGCAACCGTCACCAACTGTATTCTGGGTCCGGGTTCGAGTAGAAAAGAATGTTGTTTAAAAAAACATATTATATTCGTTTGTGAAGAAAATGTTGATCAGCTTATATGTGATTATATTATGTCCTGCAGTGTCTGAGGGGGGTGGGAGGGTCAAAAAGTGGAAGACATAATGGAGCATATCGATCTTGTGGAGGGGGCAAACCAAGGTCTGGATAGGGGCAACTGCCATCCCCTGCCCCACAACAAATGATGTCCCTGATTCACTTGGTTCTGTCCTCATCATAACACAGAGACCAAAGAACGTCAGTTCAAAGAGTCGCTGGATAAAGTACATGGGAACATCTGAGTCTTGGGAAGAACCTGCACTGAACGAGAGGGAGAGAGAGAGAGAGAGAGAGAGAGAGAGAGAGAGAGAGAGAGAGAGAGAGAGAGAGAGAGAGAGAGAGAGAGAGAGAGTTGCATGCTTTACAACATTCAGAGCTTTATATTTTGAAAAAAGAGAAATCAAAATTATTTGAAGGAGAGTGCTATTTTAAACAAACATACTTGAAGATGATCTAAGGCTGCTTAAAGCACATCAAACAAATATTAAGTGACACGGATATAAGTCTGTGCTCCCCCCCCCCCCCCCCCCCCCCCCCCCCCCCCCCCCCCCCCCCCCCCCCCGTTGCCCCCCCCCCCCCCCCCACCCCCCCCCCCCCCCCCCCCCCCCCCCCCCCCCCACCCCCCCCCCCCCCCCCCCCCCCCCCCCCAATGTATTTATTATGTATGGCAACACAGCACAGAGTTATACATTTTAGCTAAATAGCTGCAGCATAATAGCAGCTGTCAAAAGCTGGGGCTACTACATGCAATGTTGGTTATCTAGGACTAAAATTACTATTGTCATATCAAATGCTCTTTGGCATCCCTGGAAGTTTTTTATTTTTCATGGTTACTTTGTTCTCGACAGACGTCCTTGCTATGTACTTTTTATCAAAAGAGCACTGTTAAAGAACTCTTGAATACCTGCATTGTACCGTTCAAGCGCACTGGAAATAAACAATGGAAAATCTGCAAACTGTGCTTCCGGAGATACCCGTTGTATTGAGTGAGTTATAAGTACATCCAGCGTTGTATTATCTTGAGTGAGAATGCATGTAAACTCAGCATTACAGTGGCAGAATTTCATTCTCTGAGACAGATAGAGATGTGCAGTAGCATTACAGACATTCTCAAGGATTTTCCCCCTTTTTTTAATATAAAATATTCATAAAGGGACCGTTGGGATGTACATTTCATTTGTTCACAAATCAAAAGCTCTTCCCATTTGTGAAATTTGTATTATTTTGGGTAAAACAAGGGTTTTAAACACACTAACATGAGGCCAAGTTTGAAATAAATGCAACGGTTTGTTAAATCGCACTGAGAGCTGTTGCCATATTTGTGGATGGATGAACTGCAGCCATGAGGTCTCCAGAGTGCATTTAAATTGCGTTGATGTATAAAATGCATCCCCAATACAAAGTAGCTGTGTACTGCATGGATACTTCAGGTGGAATCAGTTTGTCAGTAAGTCAAGAATGCATGAAATAATGATGGTGTGTGGCAAAGTGGTTAACAGTGTGCAGGTGCAGGTCTTCAGTGAACAGACAGACAATTATAAGCCAGGTGCAGAGTTGTTTAACCCTTTGAGTAGTGAGTTTTAGAATGTTTTGATGGGCCCGGTGGAGTGAGGTTTTTTTTTTTTTTTTTTTTTTTTTTCATGTTTCATATTTACACTCCTCACATCGTTACATTTGTTAGTAGGCCTATTAGCAATTTATTACACAATAAAAATATGTAAACAACTATTTCTTATCATATAAACACAAACAAATAAATATTAATCATTGTTTTGTCATAGAGAAAGGTTTTAACAAAAATAGCAGGTAATCAATAAACAATAAACAACGAAACTGATCAAGCACAGCATATTCATAAAACACAAAATAAGAGAGAGAGAGAGAGAGAGAGAGAGAGAGAGAGAGAGAGAGAGAGAGAGAGAGAGAGAGAGAGACATCATATCCAGGTAAACGTGGTGAGGTTGAAGGCAGTGAGGAAAATGTAGGTCAGTGATCCTTGTCACGTTGTCTGTTGGCTTCTGCCTTGTGTGATATTTTCTAGAAGCTGTGAGATGAGGCAGTGCCTGATCTTGTTGAAAGGGATAATTTTTTTAGATGAAGTTTTGTGGAGGATGAAGGTGATCAATACGGCCATGTCAAGCGAGTAGAACAATAACTTTTTGTACCATTTGAGAGACTTTGTTGCACAATCGACAAAACTAAGTCTTCGCTGGACACATGTAACTTGGTGTTGAATATAAATATTCTTCGCTGACACACTCAACGACACTTGATGCGGTAGAAGAATTTAAATCGGAATCAGAATTCAATATCATTTCTAGTACTTCTTTCCCACAGAGCATTTTTCGCCCTTTTCCAGACATTGTTGACGTTTTGTGACTGGGTTTGTTGTGTGTAATTCCGTAAATATCTGGCAGATGGCGAAAGAGACCACTACAAGGTGTTACTAGTGTTACCATATCACAGCAGGAGTTTTGTAGACTCAATAGCTCATTACTTAAATTATAATCCCCAGATTTGTCCTGAAATAATAATACCGTTCTTTATGCACCCACATGAAACATAAAACACATACACAAGTCCGTTAGTGAGTGAATCACTGCTCAGGGTGTAAAGTACACTTTATACCTGATACAAGTGCAGTGCTGTTCCGGGTTTTGTGCTGACCCTCGGTGACAGCTCCGGAATGTGTTAGCTGTCTATTAAAAACAATACACAATTAGAGACAAACAAACAAACACTCACAATACTTTTACACAAATCACAGGTCCTTCCAGTTTGGTCTCTAGCCAAAACGAAGGAACAGATTACGTCGCTTTGTCCCCTATGTACACCGTCACACATGACCTCTTGGTAAACTATTGCAACCGCTCCTCCAATCCACGGCTGCCACATCATTTCCCTTCCGGGTTGATGAGTTAATTAAACGAAGCTTTGCCTCCTTTCTAAATGACTGACTTCTTTTTAACCCTAGGAATAAAGTTTTAGGCCATACAGTCCACGGTACTCTGCTCCCGTTACTTAGCGCCCTCACAGGTTGGGAGGGAGATTTACCACCAAGAATTATTGTCTTTCTGTCACATGGTGCTACTTCCACATGTTCAGTTCTGTAAATATCTATTTATTTTGTAGTGGTTGCATTATTGTTGAATTGGATCAGGACACAGCAGATAGATTGTTTTTTCTTTGTGCTATCAGCAGATTTCCAACAGATGTGTCTAGCAAGAGTGATGAGAACTGTAAAAGTAAACAATGGAAGATTGAGTCATTGGGATGATATTCTTAATCCCCTTCTGAAGAGCATGTATGTGTCAGGAATGGAGATCTTTTGAAAGACTTAAGATTGACAGGGCCACAGACTGGAATCCACAGTAATAGCATGGTGAACCACTGTTAGAATGTGTGGCTGGTTTATATTCTTATCTACAATCACTGTCAGCGTTTCCTCTCATCTTTTTAGAAACTGAGAAACTTGCCATTTTGACTAAGAAAGGGTAAATTATCAGCCTTTTTGTATATTATTTTTGTTGCATTATACAATTTTGAAACAATATTCCAACACAAGTATCAACAATTTTACAATTTGCTTTAAATTTAAACAAGACATTTATTGTGGCTCTGCCTCTGATTTTGAATCATCCTCTGATATATATATATATATATTATATATATATATATATATATATATATATATATATATATATATATATATATAGAATATTTATGAAGCATATATTTACCTTTATGAAGCCTGTCTGAGACTTATCATAAATGCAGCCCTGTCAGTTGTTATCATAGATAACAGACTGCATGCTTAACGGGTAGCCTGCATATAATTGCTTTTTACTGCTGTTTAAAACACAGGTGTGTGCACTGCCTTTAATTGGAACCATCTTTAGGGCTACTGATTTTCCATTTTTGGGAATAGCAAATTCCATTTTACCCCCCACTTTTTGTCAACATATTAATAATTAAACATTAAATTTGAACATAACTATAATGTTGATAGTTAAAATAAGTAAAATAATAAATATAACCACAATTCTTATTTATTTTTTATTTATATTAAAGCCAAGAGTTTTTTTTTTTTGTTTGTTTGTTTTTTTTTAAATAAGACTCTTGTTGCTGTAATAGTAAAGCACCTGAAGACATTTCAAACCTGTCAATGTTTGTAGACATCACTTGGCTCATTGCTGGCATTAAAATAAGCAGGATTATATTAGAACAGTTCAGAAAACAAATGTCCAGCACAGTTGTGAGAAACAGATTTAGTCTCCCACTAACAATCTAGTTCAGTCTGCAAAGGAAGGTGTTTTGAAAAGACCTGTTTATCTTATTGCTGTCATTACAATGTCATGTGAGAGTAATCCTATGCACAGTACTCCACAAGTTAAGTTTAGCATTTTACTGGCATCACAGTATCCAGGATAAAATATGAAACACTGACAAAAACACAGAATTAATCCTCCCAATTGTTTCTTTGCTAATTCTGCATTCTTGTTATTTGCTAAATTTAACAAGAGGTGTGTCTCTGGACATAATGTCTTTATGAAACAGTGTGTAGTGCAGTGACTGCTAGGGGTGGGTATTGAGACTGAGGATCTGTATTGCAGTATATTGCCAGCTTATTTGATTTCAGCCATCCTTTTTAGATTTTTTTTTTATTAGGAAATGATTCCACACATGTTACTTTGCTTTGCAGAATTTAAGCAGCTCAAAATCTCTGTGTGCTCCTGCCATATTTCCTTTTGTGTTGGTATTGCTCGCATTATGAGTTCTCACAGGAAGTGATTATCTAGCAAGAAAACAGCCGACATTTTCCAGAAGATGTTTCCCTGAATCAGTTAAACCAAACATCCCAGAATTGTTGTTCAAATCACGGTTATTGTATTGTCTGATCAATATGGCAATATACCGGTACATCTGTATTATCGCACACCCCTAGATCACACATTACATCCTTTACAGAGTAAAGCAATCAATTTCCATTAATTGTTTTTCTATCGTCAGATAATATAATGTAATTAAGAAATTATTTGGTTTAATATTACTAAGTATAACTTTATTAAAGGCAGGAAACATGGAGATAAATAAACAAAACAATAATTAAACATGTCTGAGCGCAGTGCATAGTTTTCAGCATAGAAGATTGCAGTGCTTTGTCATTACTGCAGTCTTATTTGCTTTCTTTTCCTCTATGGGTTCATGACTGGCAATGTGATCATTTAATGGTTTTGACTCATACATGATCAACGGAATAACAGCAAAATTCAAATAGTGCTACCCCTCCGCCTCTTATATCTTGCCTGTCTTTCCTATACAGTGTATACCCATTATTCGTCTCCATCAATCTTGGAAAACCAAGTTTCTGTAACACCTATCACATCGTAGTTACTTGTTAGTGCAGTAGCTTCAAGTTTTAACATTTAGTTTTTGAGACTTCTTACATTTAGATAAATTTAATTAAATGGCCAAGAGCTTGTGAGAAAACTGCATGGGACACAGTAAATACAGATCTCTGCTTTGCATTGGAAAGGTTAAGTGGAACAGCTGAAAAGAAGCTGGATAAATTTGGGGACATCATCTACGCATATGGAAGTGAGAGGTTTGGAGTTTAAAAAAGGAAGGAAAAAGTACAAACTATTCCTGGAAAGTCTGGACGGCAGCAGGAGATTGAACACTTAGTTAGAGAAAGAAGACAGCTGAGGAAGCAATGGAGAAGAGCAGAACAAAGTCAGAAGGAGGGACTCAGTCTCTTACCAAGGGTCATAAAAGATAAGCTTGCAACATTGCGCAGAGCTGAGCACCTACAGAAACGCTACAAAAAGTGTGCGAGAGCTAACTTTTACAAAGACCCATTCAAATTTGTAAAGAAGTTATTCACCAGTGAGAAGAATGGCACACTAAAAGCATCTAAGGTTGAGCTGGAGAGATATTTAGAGGAAACACATACAAATTCAAAAAGGCAGGAGCCTATGTCAATTCCTTCAGACATCCCACCTATCAATCCACCAGAATAGCAAATGGAGGACTGTGCACCTAAGTGGAAAGAAGTAGAGCAAGCTGTGAAAAAAGCAAGGGCTTCATCATCACCAGGGCCTAATGGAGTTCCATACAAAGTGTACAAGAGTGCTTCTGGAGTTCTACGAATTCTGTGGAAATTGATGAAAGTGACATGGGGGAAAAACAGGTTGTACCAAGAGCATGGCGCCGAGCAGGTGGAGTCTTTATACCTAAAGAAAAAGATTCTACAAGCATCAGTCAGTTTTGTCCTATTTCTCTATTAAACGTAGAAGGCAAGATTTTCTTCAGCATTATTGCTCAGAGATTGTCAACTTACCTATTAAAGAACTGCTTCATTGACACTTCAATACAAAAAGCAGGCATTCCAGGATTCCCAGGATGCTTAGAACACATCAATGTGATCTGGCGACAAATTCAATCAGCTAAAAAGGAGAGGAAGGAGCTCCATGTGACATTCCTGGATTTGGCTAATATATGCATATGGATCAGTGCCACATGAACTTCTTTGGGCAGATTTGATTTTTTCAGTGTACCGATGACAATAACAAATTTAGTGAAAGCCTACTTTGGAGATTTGCAATTAATTTTTTCAACTTCAGAATTCAGCACTACATGGCGATGCCTAGAGGTTGGTATAATGGCAGGATGCACCATTTCTCCACTGGCTTTTACCTTGGCAATGGAAGTAATCATTATGGCATCAAAATGGGTAGTGGGAGGAGAGCGCTTGGCTTCTGGAATGCGACTACCACCAATTCGAGCATACATGGATGACATGACAACCATGACTACAACAGTAGCCTAACTAATCGGTTATTGGGCAAATTAACCAATAACATTAAATGGGCACGAATGCAATTCAAGCCCACTAAATCAAGGAGCATCTCTATAATTAAAGGCAAAGTAGTAGATAAAACATTCTTCATTAATGGTGAGGCAATACCAACAGTCTCTGAGAAGCCTTTATGGTAAAGGAATACTGCAGCTACCAGTCTCCGCTCTAACTGAGGAGTTTAAGTGCGCCAAGGTCAGACTGGAAATGACATTAGTAGATTCATGGGACAAATGCGTAAGGGAGGCAGCACATGTGTTGAAAACTGGAAGAAAGTGGGTGGCAAAGAAAGCTGTGGAAGATGCAAAGGCTGCCCTTCGAATTGATGATATCATGGGGCAAGTTCAGCATGGAAGAGGGGTTCTTGGTCTCAGTTCAGCTCCTCCTACATGGCACAAGGCAGCCCCAGCTCAAAGGAGGAAGCTGGTAGTCAACGAGGTGCAAAAGCAGGAGGAGAAAATGAGGTGTATAAAGGCCATTTCCCAGGCCGCAGGGAGAATGGATGAGATGGGAGAGTGTGGAACAACGCAAGATTGGCTGGCAAGACCTATGGTCAATGGAACAGAGCAGGATCAGTTTCCTCATCAGGTCAACATATGATGTTCTCCCATCACCACAGAACCTAAACCTCTGGGTAGGAGAGGATCCCTC
The DNA here is from genome assembly GCF_017654505.1 of Polyodon spathula. Lineage (NCBI taxonomy): Eukaryota > Metazoa > Chordata > Actinopteri > Acipenseriformes > Polyodontidae > Polyodon > Polyodon spathula. The sequence continues at coordinate 94,881,364 of NC_054536.1, forward strand.
ATGTCCTTTGTGTTCATCACCTGCAATATTATGGCACATTTTGACAGGATGTAAGGTGGCTCTTAGCCAAGGTCGGTTTACTTGGCGCCATGACCAGGTGCTGCAATGTTTGGCCTTAGCAATGGAAGACAAGCATAACCTGACCAATAAGTTTCCACCTGTTCCATCAAAACATTACACACAAAAGACAACATTCCTCCGCCCAGGAGAGCAACCACCAAGAAAAGGTGTTAAAACCAATCCTCGCCCAGGACAACTGGAAGCTGCTAGAGACTGGAAAATGCTGGCAGATGTTGGTCAACAGCTTATTTTTCCACCTGAGATTGCCACCACTAACCTTCGACCAGATATTGTCTTGTGGTCTGGATCAGCACGCCTTGTTCACCTGGTAGAGTTAACAGTGCCATGGGAGGATGCTGTGGATGAGGAGCAAGAGAGGAAGAAACTGCGGTATGCTCAACTAGCCACTGAAGCGGAACAGCGAGGATGGAGAGTCCGCGTTTACCCAGTGGAAGTGGGTTGTCGAGGATTTGTAGCGCACTCTACAACCCGGTTTCTCAGAGACGTCGGATTCGGTGGCCAAGAGTTGAGTCGCACAGTGAAGAACTTATCTGAAGCAGCAGAGAGGAGCAGCAACTGGCTGTGGTTGAGACGGAAAGATTCTGGATGGAGAGCTCAAGCACAATAGAAAGAAAGCAAAGCTGATGTACGGGTAAGTAAGCCTGGCTGAGTTGAGTGGGGGATGGAGGGGGGTGATGCTGGGATTCCATAATCACCGTCGAGCTCTCTTGAGGTGTCGTGGGCTAGTCGACGAAACACTGAGGATTGGTGCCCACTTGAAGACCCCAGAGATGTACCCTACTTAGCTCAATCCAGACGGTTGTCATGCTGATGTGCTGGGGAGGCCGCACTGTGGTTGATCCCCGGAGCCAGCATCACAGCCATTGTGTGTGCTGATGCGCCAGGGAGAAAAATAAGCTGATCCCTGGAGCCAGCATTACACTTCAGCCATTAACACCAGACAGAAGGATATCTACATCATTATATGGAAGGAAATGCAATTGGATGGAGACACATATGGATCACATTAGTTTACTGTAAAGCTACGTCTTAGTTGGTGCATATCTCGGCGAGAGCCGAGTTTAAATCAGCATGAAGTTTTAACATCTACTCTCGTGTAATGGAAATCATTTAATGGCTATCTTATCTGAGTTGTTGCCCTTGTAGTCTCCCGTCTGTTTTTGTTGATTTCTCCCCCCTTCCTTTCCAGTTTAAATGCTTCTAAACCTCCTCGAGGATCCTTTCTTCGAGTAGATCCGTTCCCTTTTTATTTTAGTGCAGTGCATCTCACCTGTATAGACAGTCCTTGTTGTAGAATATGATCTAATGTTCAAGGAAGGTAAAGCCTTCCTCTGTGTACCACGTCTTCAGCCATGCGTTTAGATTATTTATTTCCAGCTGTCCGTATGCTCCTTTACAAGGTGCCAGCAGTATCCCAGAAAATACCACAGTTTTGGTCTTGTGTTTTAATTTCCTTCCTTCCTCTCTCAATTTGTTTTGCAGGGATTTTGATCTGTCTTTTCCAATGTTGTTTATATTAATGTGGATGACTGCTACCAGGTTGTATCCTGTTCGTTCTAGGAGCCTGTCCACGTTTTCGGTGATGTGCGTGACTAAGCCTCCTGGAAGGCAGCACGTTGTTGTATCAGGGGGGCCAAACTGTGAACTGAACTTGCTGTTTTTCTCAATATGGAGTCCCTAACAATCATAACCTCTCTTCTTTTTAGCTGCCTGGCCAGTACTGTTTTTAGGGTCCTGGATGTTGTTCCTTTCATTCTCTTGATGTTGGTTATGATCTTCAAAATTTTGAAGTGGATCAAATGTGTTTGATGTTTTGATTTCTTTGTTGTGTTTGACAAAGTTTCTTTTTTCCCCTGCCTCTGCCTACCTGAACCAAGCTGTTTAGACCCTCTTCTATCTCCCTGGTGGCTTTCAGTCTGTTAGGGGTGCAGGCTTCCAAGAATTGAGGGTGTGCCAACTCCTCAAGATCCTGTTGCTGTCTCATTTCCTGCAGCTCCATTTCTAGCATACTTACTCATTGAATCAAGTCCTGGATCGTGCAACACTTTACACACACTTGCTTTAGCTTTGCTGGGTTTTCTTGGATTTCCACATCATGCAGGTATCAAAGACTATTGGTTTGAAGGCCATGTTATTATAATTTTTTGGTTTTTTTTGCAAATTTTATTTTAGTTTCTGCAGCTGTCACTCTGCTTTCAAACTGCTTCTAACTGCACTTTTCAACGAAGCACTTCTCACACGAAGTTGCTCCCACACTGTTGCTGTATGAACTGCACAGTTCAAAGTGCTGTTTCTGTTTAGTAGCTGCCACTCATAGAAATGTAAAGTTAACAATTCCTTAACTTCTTCCGGTCTCCAATTACTATCTCGTTCTTGTTCAGACACTGTATTTGAAAAAATGAAAGTGTGTAACACTGACGACAAAAATACCCAACACGTTCGATATACAGTCACGTGGGATGTTGACTTTCAATCCACATCCACTATAGCGCTTCAGTGCCGGCATAGCCTTTCACACAGGAGCTGAGACGCTTCAGTTCATAAAAAATGACGGGTCTGTGACGGTATAGGCAATTCACACAGACCAAAATGCTGCATCAGTGCCGGTGCTGAGCCGTCACAACTCAACTGTGTGAAAGGGGTATGATTTAGACATTGCCAGAGCTGTATATATGTATATATATACTATGTTCTTAAATTGTAAATTTAGTATTATTTTTATTATTTGTTTTGCAAAACAGAAACATTATTTTTCACTTTCATTGCATTTGCACTTTTATTCCCAATGCAGATTTTTTTAAAATTAACGCGAAGAAAAAAACTGACAGCTTATATATATATATATATATATATATATATATATATAATATATATATATATATATATATATGTATAAATGTTTTACGCGCAGTCAACACCCTAGTTTGAACAAACAAATGCCTGATGGGAAATATCGAGGCTCAAGTGAAATAGACTTATCTTGTCAGACAGGTTGCAGAGTTTCTAAACACAGGATTTTTTTTTTATATTGAACATTTGAATGCTATAGGGCACGCTAATTAAATCAATGTGTTGTGTTTTCACACTGGACACTCCAGTTTTACTTACAGAGATTACGTAAAGCTTTAGTGGACCGAAAATTCCACATATTTTTTTAATGTAGCTGTATATAGTTTTGTTTTTGTCTACTTCTGTACTGGTTCTGCAAGAAATACAATATTTTCCTGGAATAGATAATGGTATAATTAATCGACACAGCAACACAAAAGAGAAGCACACACAATAAATTATTGTAGGATAAGTAATCAGTAATAAATAAATCAATAAATAAACAGGGTTAGATGTTCTAATCCAAGGCTATCAATGCAGCATAGCCAGGTCTTGTGGGTGAGTATCCAGGGTCTGAAAAGTATGGGGTGATTTCAATGAGATATAGATTAAATGGCCACGTCATTTTTAAGACTAGTGCCTGGTACATTAAAAAATAGGAGGGGTATTTTATGTACGGTCCATAGTCTTCGCAGATACTGGCAAATTCATCTAAAAAAGAATGACAAGATGATAAGAAATAGTAAGATCTAGGGTTATAACGTTCTTAACAGCTATATATATATATATAGATAAAGAAAGTAAAAGTGAAAAAGGCACAGACATTTAACACTCTTCATTCCCAATGAGTTTGGAACTTGTTACTCGTATTGCGTTCGTGAGAAACTGAATTTGAATATTGTGCAGTTGACTAATTGTGTTAATTGCACAAGTGCATGTTTAACTTTGCTTTTCAGCAGGTGTTCTACCATTGGTTGCTAACATATCCTGCACTGCAGTCTATCATAACAATTTCTCGGTTTGACCTAAAGGGGGATGTGGCGGAGTGTCCTGCCCCTTTATGTTTATAAGTGTTTTATGTTGTATATAGTGTGTTTAATGTTGGTGTTTATGTATAAAATACATGGGATATAAATATGGGTTACGAGCACAAGTGTTTAAAATGTATATTTGTATTTAGGCACGAGGATTGCACAGCACTTCACGTGCAAGTAAAATAATATGTAAGCACAGGGAATTGCACCTTTATTAATTCACATGCAGTTGTACCGAGACTCCAATTGAATGATTGATTAGCAATCGAGTCTCGGTAGAGCTGTATAAAAGGTGCATGTTTTCACTCACTCGGGGTTGTGTGTTCGTGAGTGGAGAACAGGAGAGAGAAGGAGTTTTGGGGGTTTTGCGATAACAATTGCTACAGCGCGCTGGAAGTGCCAGCACGGTACCTGTTTGTCTGTTCGTCCACTGTCTTGTTTAGTGTAGGCCATTTTGTTTACCTTTTTATTTTGGCCTCAAGTGCCGTGTCCTGTTTTGTGTGTTTTGTTTAAACCTTTTTGTTTGTTATTATTTGCAATAAAACTCACTGCCAGTCATCGGTGTTTGGAGTCTATTTCTGGTCTGCAAAGCTATCCTGTTCACAGGGGAAAACATGTTCACTTGGTACTTCTGGCTTACATTTAGGAAAATAGCTATCCCTGTTCCTGGTTATAATGCAAAAAAAAACAGTTTTATTTGAATCCCAAATGACAGCCATTTATTGATCAGAGCAACATTTGGCCAGTTACTGAAATTTTGTTTATCTGAACAAAACTCAAATGGCCCAGGGAAAGCTAAGTCGCCCAAATAATCTGAACTTTTGAATGTTGGACATCAATAATCTGCTTAAATAAATGTTTTTAAAAAATCAGTGAGTTCAGTTATCTACCAAGTGATAACACTTGGTTGCCCAGTAGAAAACTAGGTCAGCTGGTTGGCATGTTTGAAGCACAACATCGTCACAGCATTGCTCCCAGGGTGCTGAAATGTATATTTATAACTCTGAAATGTCCAAGGTGTTATTCATACAGCTCGTTTTCTTGAAGAAATTTGGTCTGAGCGATGCTTAACAAATTGTTTGAAGCGCAAGTAACACCAATTTGTCCTTCCTGGTTATTTTAACAACATCATAGATAATCAATGTTAAAGTGTGTTTCATCCATGTGACCTGTGATTCTGGCTGGTTTACAGCCTGGTATATTTAGGCTTGCTACTATTTGATTTTTATTTATTTGCCAAATCGACAGTTAATATTGATGTTTATTTTAGAAATTATTTATTTATTTATTAATGATCTTTTTTCCAGTCAAGCAGGGAATGGGTGAAATCCACCGTTATGCTTTAAAAAAACCCAGTATTTTTTATGCTATTGAGAAATGTCTTATTTATTGAAACCTCTTTATCAAATCTGACATGCAACAAAACCATGGTTACCAACATTCTAATTGAAATCACGTTTGGTCACAGCAGAGTTATATCTTGCATAGATATAGATCCTACACAAATTTGAAAATTGAAGTTGCAAATAAACCATAGAAAACACAACATATAAAAGTGTATTACACAGACGTTCATAGACTCAATTTACGAGTAAAACTAATATGCACAGAACAAAACATTAGAGAACAGAACTAACTTGCAGTTATTATTCTGAGCTCCGCCTCTCTCCTGCTTCAGTATAGCTGGACTCAGAGTCACTGGAAGGTAAGGCAGACAGGCCCGCTTCATCCTGCCACTGAGACTTCAAACATTGGTCAGGGTATTGTGCACAATATTCAAGTGATTTCCTCTTACATCCCATTTTCAAATCAAACTAGTATCTGTCACCGTATATCTATAGCAAAAGCTTACCTACACCTTAACCCGCTAATTTCAAAGTAGGTGCTTTGAATGACAGGCGCGGTAGCTAGCAAATGAAAGTGCAGTCGGTGGAGGTCATGATGATTGACAGTCATTTAAGTGAATGAGAGCTCTGTAGCTCTACTTAAGTCAACAAGATCTGCTAAAACATGGTGAGATGATAGTGACAGTGACAGTGAATCTACAGTACTAACGTACAACTGAGAAGAGTGACAGCGACCCCCAGCCATTCAGAGCGGAACAGAGACGGGACAGGCAGCAAGTATAAAAACTACACAAACTAGAGATTATTTCTAAATGATTCTTTTTGGTAAGAAAATAAAAAGTAGCAAGTGGTATTATCGATGTTTATCCTCTATACATTTATTTAAGTCAAACTCATATTTTGGGGGAATTTGATGTTTAACAAACTTTACCGATCAATATCGAAAAGTAATAAGCCTAGGTATATTGCAGTGGACCTCTATTTTAAGCTGAATTGTACTGTTAAGGGGTTATATATCGAACCAGTCCCCTCTGCCAGTGTGCAACAGAGTTAGTTGAGTGGATCAGTGGACAGAGTGGTATGGAGCGAGTTAGGGAGTGGTTAGAAATATAACACCTTAACAGCATAGTACAGCATAATGCAGAAGTTCATTCCAAGTATAGCAGCAGAAAACGCAGCTGCGGTGCCACTGAGGTGTTATGTTGTTGCTGTATTCACTCTCATAGTAAAGGAGAAAATATTTAGGTACCTGCTTCTATAAAAAAGGTTATAGCTCAGCCCAGCCACTGATCTGCCAGTAACATCTTGCCTCATATGCAGCTCTGGGAGTCCCTCTATCAGGCTTGACAGGTAAAATGTTATTCCTGTCGAGGTCAACAAAGGTTAAAATCTTGCCTGGTCCCGAGACTATAGGAATACATTGTTACCGGGGCAGAATGCCACTCGGTACCGCTCCGCTAACGCATGTCTAGGCTTTCTACACCATGCGTCTAGGCGTTCACAGAAATGCTTCCTTAATTCTGATGAGCCATTTCAACTTATCTCTTACATGTGAAAGACCAGTAATACAATATTCTCTGGGTATAGGAACACCTTCTAAGAGAACACCCTTGTGGTGAAACAAATTTTTCCCATTGTAATGCTCCACCTAAAGGAACAGGAACTTTGCTTAAAAGAACACCTTTTTGGCGCCGCTAGCGATTCGTTCACAACTGATACAGTGCTGTTTTGTAACCTGATAGCTCATCATCACCAAACTTAAATTCAAATGGTTTATTCAGTGTTTTCAAATGTGACTTGTTACTGTGATAATGTCTTCAGGCACACTGACTGGTTTATTCAATCTTTCCAGAACCGCCATCGTATCATTGCCTCGTTTTGTATTCTGATTTCCACGGGTGCACCTCGTAGCCACAAAATGGCATGTAAACAAATGGTGAAACACCCCACTGTTTCTCTTGCTACAAAATTTTGGAAATTGTTCAAGATCCTGAGAGAAACATGAATTAGATGCAAGTTGCTGAGCAATTGGGTGTTTTCCATTCTGGAGAGTTGCTCCTGTACAGGTATTCATAATTAATCTAGCGCGGCTGCTGCTGAATTTTTTAACATGTGGAGGGGTGCTGTGTTAATGTAGTTTGACAGTTAGTTTATTAACGATAGTTTGTCTGTTACTTTATTATTATAGTTTATTAATGTACACGTGCTTATTGCTTTTCTCTAATTCTGTTCATTTATTACAGTGATGCACAACTCAGACCATGGAGGGCCAGTGTCCTTCCTGATTTTTGTTCTAAACATACCATAAATTAACTAATTGGACCAATTAAGCTTCTAATAAGGTGTAATAAAGTACTTTAGGGTGCAGTTGGAATAAAAACCTGCAGGGACACCGGCCCTCCAGGACCGAGTTGTGAACCATTGATTTAATATGTTGATGCACGTGCATCATAACAAGTAATAAATAAATATTACTGTCTGGTGGTCAACTCAATCTTAAAGAAGGCTAAGAGAACACTTTGCTTGCTTCCTGAGGGGTATTCTCTTAGCCGGAGACAACTGTAATAGCGAAATTCATATGCTTCCCAACAGAATAACTGTTTCTTATGCTATCCCGTTGAAATGAATGTTAAGTGTGTGCATATTATTTTAAAGGTCCCTGTATAATTGTAAATTCACAAACTAAATGCTTCTGATGCAGCTTGCGATGCAGACATCCTTGCTTTCAAACCACAAAGTTTGTCCTTCCATTTTACATTTGCAAGCAGTATAGCAGTAAAATTACAGTCTTTAACAAGTAACAAGACGATCAAGATTTTGTAAATAATGATTATGTATTATCCCGATTATATTGAAGACTTTCTTCTGATTTTGCAAACTATCATAATAAGCTTGATTCATTCATTTAGTATATTGTAACGTCTTCATGTTTAGGAAGTAGTACTCAGGGAGACAGTGTTGAATTCTCAAAATGTTTATTTTAATTGAAACTACAGTCTCAGGGGCTGGAATTCACAGCACCAAAATAAAACCTTGCATTATATTCTCTCCAGTCACAGCTCACACGCTCGCTCACTTGCACCCACAGTTTCTCATTCAAGTTCAGCACTAGACTGTCTCCAGTCCCCAGGCTCATGCATCCCCTTATTATATAACCTCCCGTCATTTCCCACCACTGTCTGGCTCATCAACCAGTCACATCCATGCTCTGCAACCCTCGAAAACAGCAACACACATTCTCCCCACTCATTCCATCGCTTCCCATTCCCAAACTAAGTAACGGCGTGACCCATTCCCCTTTCAATACATGTAACATAAGAGACAGACAAGACAAACTGAACAGACAACAAGTCCTGCAACAAAGCAATTGTCTGGGTCGTTACAATATATTTTTTAAATTTGAAAGTAAAAACATATGAAAGCATGATGACTTTTATGTACAAAAATCTTCAATAATATACAATTAAACAAGAACTGTTGAGTATTTATTTTTGTTTCTTACAGTATTAAATTATTGGCAGTGTTTGTGTCTGACAGTGAAAAAGAAATAAATAAATATCAAGATAGATAAAGAAAGAAATGTCTATGCATTGATTTATGTATTCATTTATTTCAATATGTATTAATGTTTTACTTTTACCAAATTTATAGGCTATCCTTTTGCATAGCTAATTCTCAGAAAAATTAACGTTCATTTTTGCCCAGTGGGGACCACAAATAGTGTTACTCTCATCAACCAGTATCGAGAGGAGGAATCGTACTTCCTTGCGCCAATAGGGATCACAGTGAGTGTTACACTGACAAAACCAACATTTTTCAGAGCTCAAGATCAGCATCTCAAAGTGAGGATGAGGATGATGATGATGAAGATGAATGCTGATTCGAAAAATCTCCAAAATATAAGTCCTGAGAATTCTCATATGACTGACTTCATCTTTCAAAATACTGCTTGTCTCAACTAATTGTGTAGCACTGATGACAGTAACACAACACTCTTGCAAACTGAAGGTTATAGTTATAGTATGGGTTATAGTAAATCCCTTCCATCCCAGAGTCACGCAAAAAAAATATATATATATGTAAAATATGCAGTTTTAAAACAGAAATAAAGAATTTAAATGATATAGATGTCAGAATAAGTGCATTCTCTAGTATATTTAAATTGTCATTAAACCTCGGATGTCCTGTAATTACTTTTGCTGCGCCAATACCCTCAAAACAGGTCAACTGTCCTTGCAGTATAGTCTGACAGTTCTCGCGCTTCGCTGATAACTTGGCTCGAGGAACTATGGTCCCTCTCAATGCATACGCATCAAGAGGATTTGACAGACCCTAAATACTTTTTCCCCATCAGATTTCTGTGCCATATCGAGGACAAACTAGTAGTACTAGCGCCATGTTATGTCCTAAATCTAAGACTTGCTCCTTACGGCTGCTGTCTGGCTGTCGCAGGTTTCTGGTGAAAATCGTCAATGTCGCAGCCCTGCGAAAGTTTTATGATTTTTTTTATTTGTGAAGTGCTTATGATTGCGAATCGTAGCAAATCGATTTAATGAAAAAGCCCCAGACTGTCAACTGTGTGCAAATGTGTGGTTTTAGTTTATTCCTCGTTGCTGTTTATTAGAGGAACTCCACTAGGTCACATCAGGATATTTTTGCTTCTTTTTCTCAGCTGTTTAGCATTGCAGAATCTGTGTTTATTTACTCTCCTTCATGAGGTAAATAAGATCAATTCCAGGATCTGCATAGCTGAATCTAAACACCAAATTCAATACATCTTTCACTGGGGAACATTTTTAATGAAGTGAATTTGTAGTTTCCTAAAAGCCTTTTCCCTGCTTAAAATTAATTGCACATTTTGTATTGACTTTTAACAACAACAACAATAATAATAATAATAATAATAATAATAATAATAATAATAATAATAATAATAATAATAATAATAATAATAATAATATTTAGTAAACACATTCATTGTACCCTAACCCATGTTTCTTCTGCCTCTCAGATGGTATTTCATGCTGTCAGTCTTTGTTAATGCATTATTTTTAATATCCAGCTAGCTAAATAGCAATCTCATAGAACATTCTTCAATCAAGTGTTTTATTTGCGAGACACAAAGATACAAACATGCAGACCAGTTCAGGATCAGGGTGGCTCTACTTGCATATGACCATTATTTGTCAACGTTGTGGTCATTGGTCACTTAAAGGGGCAATGTACACTATGCATACACATAAGTAACTCTTAAAGGGGTAACAACAATATATAATAGTGTTCATTACAGGTATCTGGATTACTGCACTCTGCACCCCCGTGGACATCCTCATTGTGTAAACAGGCACAATCACACCCCCACTCAAGCTCCACATGTGTGCTGCAATTGTGTCACACATTATAGTTTGCTATATTTTCTGAGAACCAGCTATCCAAGTGTTATTTTAATTGCTTTGTGGATAGAAAAATGTCTAACAATGTGCGAGCAGATGTTAGCTCTACAGACCCCATGCATAAAGTTTCAATTTGAGCAAGTAACAGTTTGAATGGATCAGATTAAGTCTGATCGTCATGAAACAGTTTTTTTTTTTTTTTTTTTTTTTTTTTGCAGGCGTTTTTAACTGACAAAATTCTTGTGCAGTTTCTTAAACTTTTTTAATCCATCAAATCAGACTGATGTGTTAAAGCTTTGTGAATAGTTGCCTTATGGAGTATAAACTTGTTAGAAGAACCACATATCAAAACCTGCATAAAAAGGAAACCGCATTCAGTTCTCTAATAGGACAAATGTGTGATGCTAACAAATCCCCCAGATTAATCGCATAGGGATTATAGAATGATGGTGGTGTGAGAAAACAAAGTGCACAGGGATGTGTACTACATCTTTCAGATTTAGTGCTGCCATCTGTTTAATAGCACCAGGGTGACTACATCAGTGCTTATGATCAGCCATTCCTGGGGATGACAGATGCTGTGGGGAGTTTACATGCCTCTGAAAGAGGGTTTGTAACTGAACTCCAGATTACAAGACAAAGTTAACTAATAGGCATTGTATTTATTACCTAGGCCTTGGCCAACTGTTACAAAAGGTTATTCTTATTGCCAAAAAGAAAAACACACACACACTCAGACGGGAAAGTAGACAAGGAACATGGAAATGCTAATGAGTACAAAACATTGACCTATTTAAAAACAGAAAATTATTCTAATTAATTTAATACATCATGTCTATATGAATTGATGTCTGGAGATTTCCATATTTACTGTAGATGTATTCAGATGATCATATATAGGGCTATGTGGTTAAAGAAAGGGGTTTATAACCAGGAGGTCCCCAGGTCAAATCCCAGCTCAGCCACTCACTCATTGTGTAACCCTGAGCAAGTTGCTTAATCTCCTTGTGCTCTGCCTTTCAGTATTGTTGTAAGTAACTTTGCAGCTGATGCACAGTTCACACACCCTAGTCTCTGTAAGTCACTGTGGACAAAGGCATCTGCTAAATAACCAAATAATAATAATAATATATTAAGGCATGTTTTTTTCTTCATTACAGATAATTGCAGAATACTTTAAGTCATTTTGGGGAAAAAAATGGAAATATAGTAAATCTGTTTTTATGTATTATTGAATAGTGCTTAGACTGACAGCTCATTTGAAGTGTTTTAAGTATGTAAATAAGTGTATTAATGAGGATCATGTGGCTGAATTTGAATAGAGAGTATATTTTGCAGCTCATCTCATCTGGAACCTTGCCCTGCAGGGATTCCCAAAGGAGTGTCTAACTGAAGCAAAAAATCACAAACAAACAGTACCTCTGGCAGAAGCAAAAAATGAGGGCCTTGTGATCGTATTGCTAGTGCTGAGCAATAAATAAATAAATCAATAAAAACCTTGGCAAGCACTCCTTTAAATTTGTAATTTTAACCAGAAGATCTTTGTCAGACTGAGGAAAGTTAGAGTGGGTTGGAATTATATTGGGCAAATAACAATAACATTTACAGCAATAAGCAAGGGTCTACAAAGATATCGAGGATGCTGTTTGTAAACCAGAGTGTTTAGTAGAGAGAGTGTGTTCGCTTTATGGGCAGTATTTTCTGCATATACAATAGTCTTCAATTATAAATGTCAGGACTGCCCAGTCCCTGACCACGTTCAAGTGCCTCCTCAAGACGCACCTCTTCAGATAACACCTTTATAACTCAACTCTCCCCTTCTGGACTATATAGCACTCTGCCTTTAATGCACTTTAACTTGCATTGATCTGCTTCCTATTTTACTGTATTTAATCCTGCACTGAACCCAATCTGTAGTATTCTATTTCACCTGCACTCGTATCTAACCCTGATGTAACTGTCAACACTATTATCTGCTCTTGAACTGCCCTGATATCAAATCGTACTGTGTTTTCTATTTGCTCTTATTAGGACTGAAGTCATTGTATTTTCTTTCTTGCTCTTAATTGTACTGTAATTCTTGATATGTATATTTTGTATACAACTGTAAGTCAACCTGGGTAAGGACGTCTGCTAAGAAATAATAATAATAATAATAATAATAATAATAATAATAATAATAATAATAATAATAATAATAAATGTCAAGGTTTTTTGTTCAGTAAAGCTCTAAAATATGTACTGTAGTCTGATTTAAGTACTAATGTATTATTTACCCTAGCCTACATTCAATTTTAGATTTGTGTGTGCTGTTTTCTATGTGTACTAGGGAATGCTGTGTGACACACGAATGTTACCAGTTATTAGTCTTGTTGGTTACTAGTTAGGAGATTGGATTGGAGTTGCTGCATTTTTACATTTTTCCAAAACAATTATTATTATTATTATTATTATTATTATTATTATTATTATTATTATTATTATTATTATTATTATTATTATTATTATTAAATATAATTAACCCCTATAGACTTAGGTTTTAACTTGCCTCAGGTCCCAGGTGGACTTTGGTGGCTCTTAATCTATCCCTAAACAAAGCTTGGGAGAATTTCAGGGTTAAACTGGGACAGTCAAGAATTGGGTGAAGAGGTAAGGGACAAGAAGGGGTGGTTATGACCTTTTTGGTAAATGATGATGAGGGAAGGGTTAAGGCTCTGATGATGTGATCAGAAATATTGTGCCATCAAAAATGTATATATTCTGCAATGAACCACAGTGACGAAAAAAAAAAAAAAAAAACTGTGACAGTGTAATATTGAACGTCCCTAATAGCTGTGCATTCAGTTAGGAATTGAGGTGCGCTTGCAGATTTCTCAGAACTATCTCAGAGTAGGTCCATCTATTTATGCTCTTATGTTTTTGTATGAATATAAATTCCTGATACAATCTCTGCACACCTTCTGTTACTGATACACCACTGTAAGCTCAGCAGCTAACCAAAGTCTTTGTGTAGCTCTATCAATAAATCCTTATCCTACCATCCTTAGAATCTTAACATTGACTACTGCTGTTGAAAAGTATTCTAATACAAAGGGACTTTTCTTATTATAATCTTCTTAGTTATAACCTCTCTTTGAAGATGGAATTGATTTGAAGTTAAGAATCGTACATCTTTTACCTGACATATTTCATTTTAACTTGACATTCATCTCACATTGTAGCTATTGATTCTGATGATCTAATTTCTGAGTGAGGAAGGATAACCGCACGAAAATATTTCAAAAAATAAACTTCCATGGAATTACAATAATAACTATTGACACAACTTTTGCGCAGCGCATTACTTAATCTCTTTTGTGCTACGAGGGAGTCTTAATAGAAGCATTTAACAAGTAATTACATTTAAACCATCCTCGGAGAAAACAAAAACAAAACACAACACAAAAAACAGAGACGACAAGTTGAACTCTGCAGTTACATTTGCTGCCAGGTGGCTACAATTAGGTAAATTTGAACAAAGTGTAAATGTTTTAATGCAGTGTAGTTTTCAATGCAAAATGAGCATATACCCTCCTTAATTACCATAAAATGACAGCCACTGGCGTGATGCTTAGGCTGTTGTAAACCATGTCATATTCAATATGGACAGGGTCAAGTAGATTTTTTTCAGCAATAGTAGTGCAGCAATCATAGTGTGCCACCTCTATTTATGTTGTAAACATAGCCAAATAGAGAACAGGCTTTCTCTGTGTTCTTCAGTCATAACCTACCTAAGTTCATTAGGCGATATTCACAAATGTGTTGGATCACTGCTTAGCATCTTAAGATAAAAACAATTGGCAGGTCATTGAAGTCCTGGAATGATGTCTGAGATTGTTATAGGAGATCTTTGAAACGGTCAAACAATATTAGGAATATATCTGAAGTCGTGACATTGCGTGCTATATACGCGTTAATCTCGAATGGTTCCGATGTCAGTTTTATAAAGCATCAATAATACATTGGAAATCCAGTCTCACCCTGCATCATAATACATCATATAGCAACTGCTGAGAACATTTCAAGCATGTATTGTCTCTGCTCTTCTGAAGAATCAATGTTTGGGACAATGACATCTGATCCAGCGTGAATGAACAATTTAAGTATCACTCCAGTCTCCTACATTGGACAGCAGCGCCATACCAAGATGTTGCTGATGAGGCTGAGATTCTGTTGTGCACAAGAGTGGGACGAGCAGCAGGAATGTCCCAATGTCCCTGCTATGAACCTTATTGGAAATTGTGTGCTCTGTATAAACTTACAGTGTTCCTGTGAAGGGGGCACGATTTAAAACCTCTCGGCTGCAAAGAAGATCTCTGCTATTATCAAATAAAATAAAATAAATTATTTTTATAAGCATATAATTATAGTGTGTGTGTGTGCTGAGAAACATTTTTGGGGGGTGTATTTTGTTTTATTTTTATTTTATTACATGGACGTAACAGAACTGACAGATTCACCCTCAGTTTGCTTAATATTACTGTCAAAAACTATAAAAGGTTTGCTGGATGAACTTGGTAACCCATGATCATTTAAGGTTTCAGAAAACTGGATTTGTTTTGTAGTAGTACACAAATATTAAAATGATCTTTACTTCTTCCAGGACAAACCTCATTTCAGATATATACTTGTCACCAACAACAACTCTCTTTTTTACACAGTTACTATATATATATATATATATATATATATATATATATATATATATATATATATATATATATATATATATGAAACTCATGTCGGGGAGAAGATTGACAGGCAATGCAAGCTGGGCTCAGCTGCAACAGGACCCCGAGGCTTGATGACAGTCTCCCAATAAATGATCAGGCGTTGCGTTGAATGATAGCAGATGTCACTTCTTCAAGATTGTTTTGTCACCAAACCATTTTATTTTGGATGCACTCTGTCTGTTTTTAGACTCACATCTGTACTTTCAAGCATTGTCTTTCTTAATTCATGGAGTTGAGTACAGGACACAGAACCTGGAGTTCAGCATAGAATTCATGCCAGTGAGTCACAGGACAAAGAACCTGAGTTCAGCAGAGATTCATGACAGTGAGTCACAGGGCACAGACCCTGGAGTTCAGCAGAGAATTCATGACAGTGAGTCACATGGTACAGACCCTGGAGTTCAGCAGAGAATTTATGACAGCGAGTCACATGGTACAGACCCTGGAGTTCAGCAGAGAATTCATGACAGTGAGACACAGGACACAGAACCTGGAGTTCAGCAGAGAATTCATGACAGTGAGTCACAGGGTACAGACCCTGGAGTTCAGCAGAGAATTCATAATAGTGAGTCACAGGAATCTTTTGTTGCCAGACTTTCACAAGTCAAAATCATTCATATTTTCTGACAGTCCATAGCTGCAGACATTTTGTCTTTTTTATCTTTTTCACCTTTCCTTCAAAATGAGACCCTGGAGTTCAGCAGAGAATTTATGACAGCGAGTCACATGGTACAGACCCTGGAGTTCAGTAGAGAATTCATGACAGTGAGACACAGGACACAGAACCTGGAGTTCAGCAGAGAATTCATGACAGTGAGACACAGGACACAGAACCTGGCGTTCAGCAGAGAATTCATGACAGTGAGACACAGGACACAGAACCTGGAGTTCAGCAGAGAATTCATGACAGTGAGTCACAGGGTACAGACCCTGGAGTTCAGCAGAGAATTCATAATAGTGAGTCACAGAAATCTTTTGTTGCCAGGCTTTCACAAGTCAAAATCATTCATATTTTCTGACAGTCCATAGCTGCAGACATTTTGTCTTTTTTATCTTTTTCACCTTTCCTTCAAAAAAGAATTTTCTATAGTGCATGTTGCCACCCAGTGTCCAAATGTTGTAAATGCATTTTAACTTTGCTTGTTGTGCTACTGTGTATACAGTGTTCTCTTTTGCCATTACAAGGTCTGTACAGACTATATTAATTGCACTATCAGCACCATAATTGTAGGTCATTCAAGGCTGTAGATGTTTGATTCTACAGCCTTTTGTACTTTTGTACTTTATAACGTCACAGAACAGAAGGGGCATCATTACAATAAGAAAATTAGAGAACTATTATTACACTTACACCAATAGGGGGAGCTGCTTATGTAAAAAAATAAAAAATAAAGTTCTTACTTTTAAAATTATACTGGAAAACCAAGAAAATATTATCATTTTTTTTTAGAATATTCAGCTCAGTCTGTCACTTTACATCCTCTCTGTTATTTCCTACCTTTACCAGTGTTAATTAAATGGCTACAGGCTGCTCAGGTAAGTCAGGCAGATCGGTAACTGGCATTTCTTGACTAAACTGTTTTGTTTCCTACGTTACCAGTGTAGTGTTATTTTCAGGTACCACTCAAGTGAGATAACAGTAATATCCCACACTAGATATACCCGCTCTTGTGGTATAAACACAGATACTGCACCATCTGAGATTTTGATATTGTCAGATCCCAATAGCTACATTGGTCACCTCCAAGGAATCTCAGGTGCTGCAGGAAAGAATGTTCATGGCTCTCTGGGCTGGAATTGCATTAGATCTCTATGTGGTCGAAGATACCTTGGTCTGAAGTCAGGAACATTTCAGATGTGTGTTTAGGTAGTGAATAATGACGATAATGAACTTCATGAACATTATGATGTCTTCTAACTGTATACACACCAGGTCATGTCAATTGTTGCAGTCTGGACCCTATGCATATTAACCTTTCACATTTCTAATGCAGCAGGAGGTTGTTTTAAAAGTAAATATAGTTGCTGGAGCTAAAACAGTAGGGCAGAAAATAATCAATTTAGCAATAAAAAAGGATAGAATATGTTTGAAGCAGGATACCGTCAGGAATGAGACACGGAGACAAGAAAAGCCGCAGTTTAAGTACTGTTGCGCATGTTTAATAAACAAAGAACAAAATAAACAAGGAGCCAAAATAACAGGTTTAAACAAAACAATATGGATATCAAACACTAATGTCAGGCTGGGCATTTGACTTCAGACCAACACAAACTACAGCACACACAGTGACACACATGCCTACTACCTCTCTCAAACAAAGGATTTCTCCTTGCTTTTGTACATGTGGCCATGCTCCAATTAGCACCAATTACCTAACTGGGGAGTGGCCACACCTGTGATTACTGACAGGGACAGATTTAACCCCATCCCTGCCAATCTTACATTCTCTCACCCCCACACTATTTACAGCAGCAGGACTTCAGGCCTGCCGCAATGGATTTAATATAAATATGATATTTTCTATTCTTTAGGTAAATTAAGGTCGTCACGGAGCTCATTTAAACAGATACAGATATATAGAATATGGCAGCTAAAGACATGATGGTGTCTATAGATATGCCTAAATATTCAGCAGCTTTAGGCTGAGCTTCATAACATTGTGATGTTCATTCTTTCCTTTGTGTGTTAATAGAAATTGTAAATGTTCCTTTATATTCTTCCCTTGTTCCTTAACAGTGCAAGTGATTACTATGACTACGGACATGGGATAAACGAAGACTCCTACGATTCTTACGGTATGTAACAAAGAAATGTAGATTGATATTTTGACAAAACAGTAATTATGGTAGTGATATGAAATTTATATTTAAAAAAAAACACAACTGTAATTTACTTCCAAGGAACCCTTCTTAAAGTTTCTGGTACTCATAGCGTCAGTGGTAATTAGAACTGACCTTCCTTTTAATCTGACCTTGTATATTCAGGCCATCAATGTGTGACTTCTTATCTACTGAATAAAATCTGTTTTCTTTTTGTACCACTTCAACCGTGGCTTTGACAGTGAAGACAATCTCTTGTGTGTTAACACAATCCTTCTTCCCCCAGGATTCCGCATTAGATCATTTCAACACCTCTCTTAATTCACCTGACAGCTCGCAAACCCCTATCACAAGAGCTTTCTGTTTTCTTTAGCCCTTCTAATTCAGGTTGATTTCTTAGACAGTAAAGTTTGATGCCATTGCAGAGCTCATTTGGCTAATCTACTGCCCACCACGTCTCCTTATTTTAATGTCCTGTGTCTTTAACACTAATTCCTTTTAGAGATGGTGCACAACAGCACTTCAGATCAAAAGAGTGATGTGCTGTCTAGTTTAGTTAGCATACGTGCTTGTACTCCTATGCACAAGGTTACCTGAGTCAAGTCCTTCTTTAAAGTGACATTAAGGGAAGCAGCCACGTGTTTCATTGAGAAGTCTTGTTTACGAAGTAACAGCCCAAAGTACAACCATAGTTCGGCACACTGTCTTCAGCTCCAGGGACAAATATGTGAGTGCTGGTTTAACATGAGAGAAGATAGGAGCTTCGATCAGCAGGCACTAGCAAACTGACAGTGATGAGGTCAAGTGAATGCTGATTTCAGTTAATGGGGACTCTTTTTTATATAGACTCTTGCCTGAAGCAGTAGCAACCTCAGTTAGGTTTTCATCTGCTGTGAATTTTTATTTCAAAGTGCCATCCCAAGTTAATGGCAGATTTCTAGTATTTTATTTATTTATTGATTTATTTAATATAATACAATATAATAAGTATTATTTCAGATGAGTTATGTGTAGGTGTAAGTTTTTATATTATTCATGTTGTTATTCTTGTCCATACCATTATTTGAAATGTATAAGGTTTATTAACTTCAAATAAGTACTGTAGTCCCCTATTTATTGTAGATATTCTGAGATTTAGTTTTTGTGTATAACTAAAAGATATTATCATAAACATGGTGATACACAGCCAATACATAGCTTAGACCTTTTGGAATTAAATGCATATTGAAATAAACCTCTGGATCAGTGATGAATTAAATGCTTTCGCATGTTTATGCTGGCTGATCTCACAGGACATTCTTGTTTCTCGGCCTCAGATGGCACATTCTGCATGATCATTTTAATGTTTACGAATTACACAACTGATACCTACTTATTGGAGTAGCTGTTTGCATTCATATTGTTCTTGTACGTAAGAGACATGAACCGTTGTGATCTAAGCTGCAATTCCTTATGTATATATTTCTGATTTTCCTATGTTTGGACAGGCCAAGAAGAATGGAGTAACACTCGTCACAAAGCACCTCCAGTGAGAACAGCGAAGGGAGTTTACAGAGAACAGCCGTACTCCAGATACTGAACTCAGAGAAACTGAGTCTCATGTGCTGTTCAGTGGAATGGCTTTTCTATGAACAACCTCTCATTTTTATTACAAAAACAAACACATGCAAACCAAGTTGTGAACTGCTTACAAACCATGAAGGAGCCTGGAATGTTGGATTGACCATAGCTGTGGAGCTATCAAGGAACTGGTTACTCTCTGTAATGGGAAACCTTTTTCGGGGAAAGAAAATATGTATGTTGACAGATATAGGTAAACTACCCATTTATTATTGACTAGTATTTAACAAAAACAATATGATACAAGGCTAGTTTTTGCTAGAGGTAGAAATGTTTTTTAATATGGTATTTTAACTTCAAATGTAGTCTTTTTTAATTGTGCAGGATTAGGATAAAAAAAAAAAGATTTCTTAGTTTAGTTTTATTTGTTTATTTTTTGGGTGGTTTGGAAATTGGGAGGGTGGGTCTAGCTTCATCCCTTCATACCTAAACAGGACAGAAAATAATAATAATAATAATAATAATAATAATAATAATAATAATAATAATAATAATAATAATAATAATAATAATAATAATAATAATAATAATAATAATAATAATCATAATAATAATAATAATAATAATAATAAATAATAATAATAATAACCTCATAATAACCTCAAGATGCAAACAATGTTGTATTGTTTTTGTTTTTTTGTAACCAAAGTCTTCAAATGTTCTGTAGTGTTGAGCAATGAGCTTCTTGCTTGATGCTAAATAAAACTTTTGAAAGAAAATTATTTTGTGTGTGTGAGGCAATCATTTGATGGGTTTGACATTTTAAATGGAATAAACTTAAGCCTGAATAAACAGGGAAAAAAAATCATTAAAAATCTAAAAAGGCATGCACAAAACATCGGGCAGTATTTAAATTGTATAAACTATACCCAATTCAGCTTTAAAAACAAACACAATACATTCAAAAATGACTTGACTAATGCTGCTGTATCCTTACACTGCTGGAAAAGGACCCAATGAAGAATATTACTTTTTGTTCCAGTATTTTATCTTTTTTGGTATATTATTTATAGACACTTTACAACTATTTGCAGCAAATCTGTCAAAGAGGGACACCTGTTTGGTTTTCATTCTATCCCATGTGTAAACTTTCCATTTTCCTTAGCAAGGTACATTTATAAACGTTCCCAATGGCAAAGGTGCATGTCATGTGCTGACCATTCTCCACACTGTTTCTGCTGTTTTTTATCATGCTTTTACCATGCTTTTTTTTATGCTGTGCCGTGCTTTTGTTTTCAATAGGTTGAACTTTAAATGTGTGTTTACCATGCCTGCGTTTTCATAAGGACAAACTCTGTATGCCAGCTCATTTTAAATCAACTAAAGACCTGATCAATCCAGATTAAACGCAGTGGAGATAAAATGCTGACGATTCGCAGATTTAAGCTACAGTATATTGCTTAAATGGAGTGAGCGAGTCAATTAAAATATTTGTACAATCTTTTGCCATTATTAATTATTGCACTTTGTAAATAGTTGAAGCAACTTGGCATTCAAGACATGTTTATTTAAGAGTTAATGTAACTTCTCTTTGTATGAGGATCAGTACAACAAACTATTACGAAAAACAAAACATCCTATCTTTATCGTTAACGTAACCACAATACTGAATGTTTCCAGCAGTCTAAAGATTAGCCATCATACCAAAACTAAAGATGTGAATAAACAATGTATTTAAAAAGATTGTAGGTCTTGAAGAAAACAAAACAAAAACATAGCATTAATAATCATTATTGTAAGGATTGTGAGTAGCGTTTTATGTTGTTAATGCCTTTTTCCAGTAGTACCGCTTTGGAGTTTTTTTTTTTTTTTTTAGCTTGTTTTTCTTTGGTCACGTGAGAATTTGACAGTACCTAAACGAGCCTCTCCGGGCTCTGTGCTTTAAAGAGAAACTGACTAAATGAGACTGAACATACCAGACACAGAGGATGGGTTCATCCATTAAACGAACCTTCATTTGCAAAGGTAAATAAAACAAATAACCCTTTTAATCTCACCTAATATACTTAAACATTACCAATTAAAAAAAACAAAAAAACACAGTGTCACACAGTGTCCATTCTCATAAAGCATTATGTTTTTTTTCTAAACTCTTCTACAATGTTTCTCTGTAGAGATTTGAATGCAGCAGGGAAGAGGGGCTCCCTTGGGCTTTAATGAATTAAATCTCATTAAACCAATGTAAAAAACATAAACAGTTTCGATACAGATGCAAGACATTGCTAAAATATCTCTGTTAAAACAATAATAACTTGTTTTAGTACTAATATTCAGATCAGATTATACTCATTTATCTGTATAGCTGTTATTATTAAATCCACAGTTTACCCTGTTATTTTAATCAGTAGAACTGCATGTATTGTATTTGTATTTGTTTTACATTGTGCTTATATTCTCTCAGTAACGTGCAATGCATTTTTATTACAGGTCATCATAGATGCCTCTTGACCAAAGAATCCAAATCTCCTTTCCAGATTCAAGCAGGTAGGTATTACAACAAATGAATCAGGTCCATTGGAAAAGTGGGCTTGTGGTAATACATGGTATAAACATTATTACAGTCACAGACAAAAGTGTTGGCACAAGATAATTCAAGAAAGCATGTTTAACGCTAGCATTTACTGAACATTAGCCATTCATTAATATGACAAAGACCAAAATACACAATATCTGGTAGTTTAACAAACAATCTACTTTTTTTTTTTTTTTAAAAAGGACTGAAAGGACTGAAGCAATTTCAAATATTTGTTCATAACAAAATTATTGGCACATTTACATTGGCAGGCAGTTTATCTTTCAACACGACAATGATCCAAAGCATACAGCTAAGTCAACTCTGGAATTCTTGAAGAAAAGGAAGATACAAGTTTTGAAATGGCCTTCGCAATCACCAGGTCTCAGTCCTATAGAAGTGCTTTGGACTGATCTGAGCCAAGCATTGTTTATCCAATCTGACCTGAAGGAAACATGCAAGACAGAATGGACTCTGATTTCACCAACAAGATGCAGCACACTGGTTAAGAATTATCAGAAATGTCTGAAAGCTGTACTAAAAGCAAAAGGAAGTCACAAACAATACTAAAGCAGGGGTGCCAATACTTCTGTCATGAGCGAATACATCAAATCTAATAAGTGTGTTTGTTTTTTGATAACAATTATTTGTAAATTACTAGAAATTGTGTATTTCAAGTTTACTAAATGCATGTTCTTAATCTGTTACTTTGAATTATGATATAATAAGCAAAAGGTTCCAATACTTTTGTCAGCGACTGTACCAAATATCACCAGGACAGCCTTCTTCAGATGGCTGCTTTACTCTGTAAAAGTTACAGTACAATGCAGTTTACATGAGCTAATGTGCAGTTACACTAAAAGTGACCTCATGCCTTTTTCCCATCTGCCGCTGTGTGTGGCCAGAGTTGAACTGCCACTGTTTCCATAGGATTTCACCCCAATCACCCAAATAACCGAAACCTACTGTAAATGACATTTTGCTGTAAAACGTACACAACATGGACAGTGGCAGTCCAAATTTGACCAGGCATCAAGCTGAGATTGAGTTTTTTCAACCCAGTGGCAGATGGAATAAAATTGTAATGTCAAATGAAGACATAATGCACTCTGTTGTTCTGTTTAAGAGAAATAAAACCTCACACACAGTGCTCCTGTTTGTTTCTGTGGTTTTTATTCACTTCCTCCATCACAAGGACCTGTTTTCTAAGTCTGTATTCTAAACCTGCACAAACCCTGTAGGTATTGTTCTGCTGCTGCTACTGAAAACTAACATGACTGATTTTGAACCGCTTTGAAACCCCGTGGCAGATGAACAAGGCATAGTACAATGTTCCTGTATCTCAGGTGCAGCACAGTTATTAAACAGTTCTGGTTCCATTTCAGCAGTGGCTTACCTTTCACTGCATAAATAGTGAAAGAAAAAAGAAAAAAGAATGAAAGCTGCATACTGGTCATTGAAGACCGTGTATATCTGTAAAACTCAGCAATTCATACAAAGCCAAGGGAACCCAATCAGCCAGTGTCCAGATGGTGAACGATTTCCCTGTGGAATGCTATAATAATCCTCTTTTGTATATGGTATACTAAATCCACACTAATATGCAGAGACATGTCTTGCTGTCGAAGCAGTCACTAGGGTTGCAGTTGTACAGCAGCAGGCCTGGGCTATTTCTCTGTACACTGAATTCACTGCATGAAGATGCAGGACTTTCAAAGACAGTGCAGTCATGTCAGAAATAGCAGAATCACAATAAATCAGTGTTTATGTGTGCTTGTACATTTGTGGTTAAATTGTTGAAGAAGGAATAATAATAAAGGATCCTTTATCATCTGTGATACCCAGCCATGTGTATCTCCCATATAAAGCACAGCCTGTTACGCAGTCAGAAGAGAGTCTTATTTCAACATAGAACTTGGCTTCTTTTTATCAGCTCACATTTAGATAATGGCATGAATGGAAGAGGGTAAACGAAAATGCGTTTTGTTTTCAAAACCAGAAAGTACTGATTACAAATACAATAAAACTGTAGCCATATTTGAATACTGATATGCAGAATTTCACAATCACTTACTTGGAGATAACATGAGAGAGAGAGAGAGAGAGAGAGAGAGAGAGAGAGAGAGAGAGAGAGAGAGAGAGAGAGAGAGAGAGAGAGAGAAATGGCTTTGAACACACAAAAAAACAATTATTTGAAGAAAACTCTAGACCTCACTATTACCTTAACCTTATTTATTGTTTTCTAAATAGTCTCTTTAGCTGAGGGTACAAAACCCCACTTTTTCAGGAACAGTGGATTGAAACCTGGTTCTAGACTGGGAGACTTAGTTTGAGGGAATTTTGCTGTATCAAACCCCAAGTCTCCTCTGCCGTGCCATGCAGTGGCCTGAAACCAAGTTCCAAGCCACAAAGTGGCTTCATGTTCCCTCAGCTCTATAGCTTTTAGGCAAAACAAATAAAAGCAATGCTACAACCAATTACCACATTATCCACAGCTGGGACTTTATCGTAGTGGCACTAAAGTGCCTAAATACCCTATAATTGCCATGTGGTTCTTTACGGAACCATGTCGGAATTTAAAATGATATCTCGAAACTATGTATTTTTGGACCATAAATGTCTTTTTGTTTATGTAATTCCATATTGAATCACTGTACAGAGACGACAGATCATCTACTGTGCTTTATTACCAGCTATAATATAGACATGTAGGTCACAGTTTATATTCACTGGGCATGAATTACAGAGTCATTAATAAGCTAATTATCTGTAACTTTCTCTTTCCTAGTAAGAGCTGTTTATATTGATTAGATTAAGGTCAGGTTTGAGGCAACTGTTAAGGTACTAGATTTGAATAATACACAATTACTTGTAATATATTACAGCATGTGTAATGTTATGGGAATTATTGCCTGTTAACATAAAGCATAAACACATGTTTTAACTAATAGAGTCAACTGCCCTGTTTCCAGCATAACATCAATTAATATTTTTGGTAACTATCCAATTGCAAATCTGTTTTAATTATACACCCTCTTTAGTATGCCCATCTACTAACTTCAGATGCCAGGGCTAGCCATATAAATACATTGTAATAATTGCCTAATTACCAGAAGTTTCTACTCTTACATGTTAACTACTGTGCAATGAATTGTAATTAATGTAAACGCAATTATTACTATGTTATTATATGCTTATGTACAGCCTGTAATAGTAAGTGATACTGTTTATTGCTAGTGTCTTAATAAATACTATAGATCCTTTTATTACAAGGATCCCTAAGCGCTTCATAAAAGTCAAGAGAGACAAAAATGTGGTTTTAATTGTAAATTTGAAAAAAGCTAGTTTGTAAAAATAGTACAATTAAGAGTCTAAAACAGATATATGTATAAAATTGGAATAAACAAATAAAAAACAGTTTAATTTGAAAAACTAAGATAAAAAGCCACATTGTAAAAATAGAACAATTTAAAATAAAAAAAATTTGAATTAAAAAAAAAGGACAAAAAGAATGTAATAAATATAAAGGGATTTGGCAGTGAGCATTACTAGGGTCTGTTTTAATGACATAAAGAGTACCTGATCTACAGTAAGTATTGCCAGCTTTTAACTCTACCATTAACACCCTGCTATGTTTTTTCCAGCAAGTGATATATCAATCCACTCTTATTTACATTAGTAAATACAATAAAACTACTAAGTTTATAACTGTTTAAATATATAATACAGAGCCCACAGCCTGATTTCAGTCAGAAATGACAATGTCTTGACTTTTGATAACACATGTAGTGGTACTTTTATACCGGCCTTTTACTGTTGTACACAGTTTTACAGAATAGGTGAGGTGACTTTCCTTGGGGCTGAACTATACAATCAATAATTAATCTGAGAGTTGAAAATAAAACCTCAGGCTTGGGAGCAGGGCACGAAGCCTTGTTGAATGCAATGCAGGTGCCATGCGTTGCTCATCTCTTAGACCTAGTTAGTGATGTGTGCTGTGAAAAGCTTGAAAGAGTAAACAGCCTGGTTGTAGCTGTGAAGAAAGCATGTACAGCTGAACCCTTGTATTCTGCCCATTGCAATAACGCACTGGAGGAGCTGCTTTCAGAAGGCTGTATTTCATTTAGACCACGTAGTAGGACAACATTTCATTTGCTGAAGGAGAAAAGGCTCACTCAAACAGTTCATGTACTGGAGATGTCATCGATTTGTGCCAGTCACCTGAAGTCCTTGAACAGCTGAACACCTTCCAGCAGTATGCACCTTGTATCGGGCATACTTTGACAAAATCTGAAGAATGTGTGATGCCTTCACATATTGTGTCAAATGACATGTGTGGCCTCACAATGTGGGTGTAGAGTAGTGCCAGCGCATGTGACCAAGCGATCAGTGGAGAAGCCTTTATTGACAGAGCTGAAAACACTGAGGCATGCATGCAGTGCAACTCTACATCCAGGTTTTATCAACCTAAATAAAGCGAAGAATCTTGAGGCCATTGCACTGAAGACAACAGTGTAGCACAACATGAATACAGTGCTTACTCAATGAAATGAAATGCGACAACGTTTACCAGTTTAAAAAAAAAAAAAAAAACATGTAAATGAGATTCCCAACACTTGCTGTAATTGCTGCCAGCTGATTGGCAGTGCCAGTAACTAGTGTTGACACAGAAAGATCCTTTTCTGCCTACAAAAATATGTACTTCTGGACATAAAGGCAGCAATCCTCTCAATGTACAACATGTTCTATCAGCATAATATGTAAACAACCAAAAATGTAAAAATAACTGCAAGCTGTACCGCAACAGAAGGAAAGAGACTTTTGTAACTTTAAACATTGTTTTCTAAAGGTATGTAAAACCAGCTCAATATGTAGACATATTGTATTTATAATTGTCATGCCTATGCCGCCACAACCATTTCCCCTTCCTCTGTGATTTTGAACAAACAAACTTACCCTGACTGCTCTGGGATTTTTTTGTACAAATTTCCCTGAAAAGATCACAGCCTTATATATTATTATTATTATTATTATTATTATTATTATTATTATTATTATTATTATTATTATTAGTAAGTCACACATCAGAAATCAACCAATCACAGTGTAGTTTTTGGCAAAATTCTGGTACATCTTATCCTGTGTCATCTGCCTTCCTACCTGTCTAATTAATTACTCACATGCCTGTGCACACTTACAATTAGTTTAATTGCAATTAATTACACTGTGGCAATACAGTAATTACACACTATGGGCCTCATTTATGAAAGGGCACTAAACATCATGGTGCACCATAATTGCAATTACTGTGCACGGCTATGATTACCGTATTTACTATTACAATTGTAATCATTATCACGTGTAATAATGGACATATTATGGCGCACACTGATGTTACTGTGCTATACTATGGTAATTAAAATGAATATGTGATTTGTATGGTAACGCATGATAATGTATTTAAATGAGACACCCTGCTCAGCTTAAAGTGAGCGATAATTAGTTCATTTGGAAACCAGACTTTACCTACTGGTAAGCGCACTATTTAAATCTATTTTTTTCTGGGCTGAAATCTATCTGGCATCATGGAGGCATTACTAGTATTAAAGTTATCATATAGAGCAGTGAAAAATAACTGTAAATAACGGGTTATATTAAATGTGAATAAATGTGAAAGAATGTTATAATTTCTTAGATTTTATTTTATAGTTCACTACATTTGTACAAATAATAGAAACAATGTATTATAAGGTACAAACAAGGTATTATAATTTAAAACAACCTTCTTCACTAGAATTTCTAACTCCACATCATGCAGTTTTTAGTTTACATTGCCTCTGCTTGTCCCCTGAGGAGGGCTGCGTCTGTTGGTCGCTCATTCTCCCCAGAAGCAGCTTACAGCACCGCGCTGCTGCTACAGCCACTGCCAGCCAGGGGACCCCTGCATCCTCAGCCTGGACTTTCTAAGAAGCACCAGCAGCTAGCCGGACCTCCGAACAGGGGACCCTACACTTCCAGAAGAGCCAGGCCGACGCCATAGACCACCCGGGGTAGCCTGGTGGGGGCTTGACCAATAACTGCGACCGAGCCCAGTTCCTGCGGGGGACCGGCCTGGGGAACCAATACACCCTTGAGGTCGGACCCGCAGGGGCCACCACGCTGGGTCAAACAACCCCCAACACAAAATCATAGAGCCTGAGACAGCACTGGCCAGGCCCTACCCCAGGCTGAAGACAGCCAAGACCGGGACACAGCCAGCCCAACCTGGACCCAAACCAACCCAAACACCAACCTGCTTCCTCAGCTCCCTCCTCCCAAATGAGAAGCAGAGGCCTCCTTTTATGTCAGGTGGCTGGGCGCTGATTGATCATTAATTAAGTTAATCATTTAATCAACTAATCAACCCCAGCCACCTGAACATAATAAACCCAGGCAGGTAGGGGAAATTAACCCCATCCCTGCCAATTTAAAAAGGGCAGAGCTTTGCTCTGCCACAGTGCCTGATTGAGCTGCAGGACGGAGACTGTCGCTTCTGCATCAACTATAGACGGCTGAACAAGGTGACCAAAAAGGATCCTACTTCCTTCCCCTCATTGATGAGTCCCAGGAACTGGTAGAGGTGTCTACGTGGTTCTCGTAGCTGGACCTCAAGAGCGGCTATTGGCAGGTAGCCTTTGCATCAGTGGCAGCACCCAAGTATTTTTGACCGGCAGGGGACTTTGGCAGTTTGGTTTGATGCCGTTCAGGCTGTGCTCGAACAGTTCATGGTCAGCGTCAGTGTCCTGAGGGCATCAGATGATTGCTAATGGTTAGATTTAGGTTTAGGTATTGGGTTTGAGGTTAGGTTTTAAGGCTGGGGTTGATTACGGTTAGGGTTGGGGTTGGGTTAGGGTCAGAGTGGGATGATTTAGCACAGTTGCGGAGCTGTGGAAGTAAAAGACTGGAGTGCTTTGCAAATGCACTAGAATCATTTGATGCCCCCAGACCACTTTCTAGAGGATATTCCTTTCCCTTTAAGGAAATGGATGTCATTAATTATCGGGTGTGTTTCATGTTTTGTTTGTTTGTTGTGTTAACTTGTTTGTCATTTGTCTTTGTTAGATGGCTAAGCACTAGCCGGGAGCTGGCGCTACAAGCCAGCACTAAACTCGGACTACACTGCACCATTGTTTCATGAACTGTCTTTCACCACACCTGCTTAAGAGTACTCACTATCGGAAGAAGTAACGTGTCTGTGTTGTGTGTTAATTTTTAGTGTCTTATTGTTTCGGAACTGAACCCGTTGTTTTGCACAGAGCGATAAACATGGCCGTGTAGCGCCCATGCTTATTATTTAAGTGTTGTTGACATGCAACCCAGCCAAATAAAGAAGCTGTTTTGTTGAACTTTCACTGTCTTGTGAGTGTTATTCCTGAACACTGCACCAACTACAAGCCATTTTGCCACAACCTTACATTCACCAAATGTTATATATATATATTTTTTGTACATATATATTCTTACTTTTTACAGCATTTTTTCACACCTGCCTTAAACTTTTGCACAGTACTGTATATATATATATATATATATATATATATATATATATATATATATATATATATATACAGTACTGTGCAAAAGTTTTAGGCAGGTGTGAAAAAATGCTGTAAAGTAAGAATGCTTTCAAAAATAGACATGTTAATAGTTTATATTTATCAATTAACAAAATGCAAAGTGAGTGAACAGAAGAAAAATCTACATCAAATCAATATTTGGTGTGACCACCGTTTGCCTTCAAAACAGCACAAATTCTTCTAGGTACACTTGCACACAGTTTTTGAAGGAACTCAGCAGGTAGGTTGGCCCAAACATCTTGGAGAACTAACCACAGTTCTTCTGTGGATTTAGGCAGCCTCAGTTGCTTCTCTCTCTTCATGTAATCCCAGACAGACTCGATGATGTTGAGATCAGGGCTCTGTGGGGGCCATACCATCACCTCCTGGAGTCTATGTTCTTCTTTACGCTGAAGATAGTTCTTAATGACTTTTGCTATATGTTTGGGGTCGTTGTCATGCTGCAGAATAAATTTGGGGCCAATCAGATGCCTCCCTGATGGTATTTCTTGATTAACAAGTATCTGCCTGTACTTCTCAGCATTGAGGAAACCATTAATTCTGACCAAATCCCCAACTCCATTTGCAGAAATGCAGCCCCAACCTTGCAAAGAATCTCCACCATGCTTTACTGTTGCCTGCAGACACTCATTCGTGTAGTGCTCTCCAGCCCTTCGGCGAACAAACTGCATTCTACCCCAGCCAAATATTTCAAATTTTGACTCATCAGTCCAGAGCACCTGCTGCCATTTTTCTGCACCCCAGTTCCTGTGTTTTTGTACATAGTTTAGTCGCTTGGCCTTGTTTCCATGTCGGAGGTATGGCTTTTTGGCCGCAAGTCTTCCATGAAGGCCACTTCTGACAGTAGATGGGTGAACCAGGGGCTCACTGTTTTCTGCCAATTCTGAGCTGATGGCATTGCTGGACATCTTCCAATTGTGAAGGGAAGTAAGCATGATGTGTCTTTCATCTGCTGCAGTAAGTTTCCTTGGCTGACCATTGCATCTACGGTCCTCAACGTTGCCCGTTTCTCTGTGCTTCTTCAAAAGAGCTTGGACAGCACATCTGGAAACCCCTGTCTGCCTTGAAATTTCTGCCTGGGAGAGACCTTGGTGATGCAGTATAACTGCCTTGTGTCTTGTTGCTGTGCTCAGTCTTGCCACGGTGTATGACTTTTGACAGTAAACTGTCTTCAGCAACCTCACCTTGTTAGCTGAGTTTGGCTGTTCCTCACTCAGTTTTATTCCTCCTACACAACTGTTTCTCTTTCAGTTAATGATCGTGTTTCAACCTACATATTGAATTGATGATCATTAGCACCTGTTTGGTATAGTTGTTTAATCATACACCTGACTATATGCCTACAAAATCCCTGACTTTGTGCAAGTGTACCTAGAAGAATTGATGCTGTTTTGAAGGCAAAGTGTGGTCACACCAAATATGGATTTGATTTAGATTTTTCTTCTGTTCACTCACTTTGCATTTAGTTAATTGATAAATATAATCTATTAACATGTCTATTTTTGAAAGCATTCTTACTTTACAGCATTTTTTCACACCTGCCTAAAACTTTTGCACAGTACTGTATATGTGTATGTATATATATATATATATATATATATATATATATATATATATATATATATATATATATATATTTAGAATACTCTATGAAAAAATTATAATAAGATCTATTTATATTGCTTTCTTGGAACAACTATTCTGTGAAACAGTACATTGCATATAAAGGCACTGGAGTAATCAACTGTGGCAGAGTATTCTGTATGTGCACAGCCAAGATGACATTCTGGAAATAGTTAGCCTCTTACAAATATCACATTATGCGAAATGCCCTGTTAGCTGCAGCCCAGGTACACCTTTGCATGGTTAAAATATTAAGAAGAGAGCCCTTCTAAAATAGAGCAGCATAGCTCTGAGGTGGAGCAGATCTGTGCAGAAAAACAAGCTGTTCAAGGTAAGAAGGAATGAAACATTATAACCTTTCAGTGGATGAAATTTCTCCCACTCATGTTTCTACCCTAGTTCCAGGATCACTTATCAAACAGGGGGAGGGTCACTTTTTATCTATGTGATTCAGACAGTCTACCTTTACTATACAAAATCACTGTCAAACGGAGCCTGAAAAATGTAAATGTAAAGATGTTTAAAATGGATACATTTGTGACAAGAGTAGGTGGAAAGGGTGTCAGAGAGTCATACACACCAGCAGCTTCACAAAGTGGTGAGGGCAGTGGAATAAATAAGAGGAAAATTAGCAAAACATTGACTGAGGGAAATGCCTCTGCTGAGCTACCCAGACTTCAAAAAGCTGGTGGATGCTATGATCTCTCAAAAGCCACATTAATGGTAGGAACTGCACATTTATCACTTTTAATTATATTTGTAATTCAATTGAAATTGTATCATTACTTATATTTTAGTCAGTGAATGTATTTTTGGATTATTTTTTTTATCTATCATTTTAATTGGCAGTTTCTGGCATTTTGATGGATTGTTGGTTCTGGTAGCCCTCATGGCCCACCACTACTTTAGAGTGACACAATATTATTGGAAATCATTTTCCATTTTTCTTTAACAGGTTCCTCCTTCATTCAAGACTTTGCTGAACTGTTAGCCACCATGTGCCTCAAAAGAAATACAAAATCTGAAATAACAAAGCCCCTTTATGAGCCTGAGTAGCTGCCAATGCATCTTGAATGTAAGAGCAAACATTGACTGCCGTCTGCAATAGAAGTCAAAAGCAATAAAACCACGTTATCGCCCATAAAACTACCAGGGATTGGGTCTTTGTCAACCAGGGTGCTATCAAAATGTAACCAGGGTACCCTGGTTTAGAGTAAGCTATCGTTTGGTACCTCAGCATGTTACAAATGTCCCTGCTATTCAAATTTTGCATGAAATAGCAATTGCAGCAAACCGTTCATTTCTGCTCAGACATCATGTGCACATTGCAGCTCCCAACATGCCCTCCTCCGTGGGCCTCAGGGCGAATTGTTTGATTATCTCATCAGCATTCAGACAAATGCCGCAGCCGATATGGAGAGAAAGGGGAGGGAGACAATAATCCCGGTATCATTGTTCTATTTCACACATCTGTGCGACAATAATCCTAGAGGAATGTCCCGGTATCATTGTTCTATTCCACACAGCTGTGCAGACAATAATCCCAGAGGAACATCCTGGTATCATTGTTCTATTCCACATAGCTGTGCAGACAATAATCCTAGAGGAACATCCTGGTATCATTGTTCTATTCCACATAGCTGTGCAGACAATAATCCCAGAGGACTATACCGGTATCACTGTTCTATTCCACATATCTGTGCAGACAATAATCCCAGAGGAACGTCTCGGTATCACTGTTCCATTCCACACAGCTGTGAAGACAGTAATCCCAGCGGAACGTACTGGTGTCACAGGAAATAAATTAGCCATGAAATAAATTAGCATTTGCCTTTTTGAGCCTTTCTGCGCATATACAAATCTTAGAATTTAAAGGCAAGGTTCTGTGGAGATTTATCCAAGATTTTACAGACGCCATTTTTATTTTTTAAGACACGAAAACAGGTATTGCAGACCTTTTTTATTTTTTGTTTAAAAATCTGACGTTTGACATCATATTTATCGAAGTGTATTGCAGACATAATTTTTCATTTTCATAACCACAGGGAGACCATAGGGAGATATCTTAATGATGCAATCTGTTCCATAAGAGTGTGTTTATGTCTTAAAACACCTGGTTTTACAGTGAATGCAGAATATCATGCTGCTTCTTGAGTTTAACGCCTGATGTATAACACAATTCATTACCAGTGGAACAATGTGCAAATATGTTCTACTACTGCTTTAAGGCAGGCAACACACTGTACCTCAAGTGTTTCTCTTGAGCTGTGCAGCTGTGTACCTGCATTGCTCCCAACAAGGGTTAGTGGCTGCTATTGCTGGTACAGACAGCATTTCTAGATTTCTATCATCACACGCTGTGGCATTATCACAAACAAGGACACTGTGAAACCAAAGTGTCCCAATAAAATGAGCTGGAATGCATCCAGGCAATCAGTCTCATTCACATTACAGTCTCACATTTATTTAATTTTCTGGCTGGGTCAATATGTTAAATCCCAAAATAATGGTGGGTACACAGAGCTAACAAAATCCCAGTACATTTTATTTAATATGTTTTACCATCACTATGTAGATCTCACATTTTCCCATATAAAAGATGCACACATTATATTAAATGTGCCAATCCATCATTTTTTTGCTGTGGATCCACAGTGAGGCCACCAGACCTATAGTGCCAGAGGCCAACACAGATCTAGAGGCTCCACTGCAGAACCACAGGTGCCCTATTGGCCACAGGGGTTGCAACTGTGACCCCTGCTGACCTAAGCCCTCTCTACCTGGGCAGTGCTTGGTCAATTGTGTGCCACCCCCTAGGCACTCCCAGTCATGGTTGGCTGTGACATAGCCTGGACTTGAACCTGCGATCCCCAGACTATAGGGTACATCCATGCGACTTTGCTGGATGTGCCACTCAGGAGCCCTTAGTTTGATTTTTCATTTTCATTTGTAAACACATGCACTGTTTTCCCGTTGAAGTATTTAAAAATGACTCCATGAGCTTTTTGGTTATATATATATATATATATATATATATATATATATATATATATATATATATATATATATATATATATATCTCCATTATAGAAAGTTAAATAAAAGACTTTCTCAATTTTAAGGACTTAAAATTCCCTGAATTGGATTACTTTCTGAAGCTAGACACATTCTGAGTTCCAATCACTGCTTTTCAATGTTATTCATTGCCTCCTGCAAGGGCTGACCGGAAGTGCAGCACAGAAGTATCAGCAAGGATCGATCGATATATGCTCTTTAAAACAGCTTCCAAACATACCATTCTAAAATCAAATTCACCTTTACCATAATGTGCTTGCTTTAGGAAATATCAGACACACTAAATTAAAGAAATCTATATTCATTTGAATTGTTTTGTTAGCACAATGTATAATAATTTTGATAATAGAGGCTCTCATAATCTCCGAGACAGCTCGTGTAGGATTATTATTATATTATTATTTATTTATTATTAGATATTATGCAATATTATTATTAATTATTATTATTATTATATACGTAATGGTCGGTAAAGCCCATTTTTGCCTATAATATATACCACATGCATTAGGTAATAAGGGTAATTTATTCCACTTAGAACCCCAAAATGTATTAAGTGGCACAAACAAGTGAAAGCATTCAGTTGGCACATAAACCATTCTCTTAAGTCATACAATGTTCTGGTTTATTTAACACCTTTAATACTGTCTGTTGTTTGTCCTTTACTAGGTTTCGTTCTTAGATCATTAGCCGTACACAAGTAATGTATTCTTGGCGCTTCATTTATCATGTTGTAAAAGAAAGCCGGATCACTAGCTTTGCAACTTCAGTGCTCCACATTATACATCATGTCAAGTCTTTAGAATTCCATTAACAGCAGCATAAACTTTCTCATGTCATGACTGAACAGGAATCACACAAGCAAACACATATTTTCATTTAAAAAACTTGATATCAGCTACTATACTAGGTTAAAGCAAACTG
This sequence comes from Polyodon spathula, assembly GCF_017654505.1. NCBI lineage: Eukaryota > Metazoa > Chordata > Actinopteri > Acipenseriformes > Polyodontidae > Polyodon > Polyodon spathula. The sequence continues at coordinate 94,917,009 of NC_054536.1, forward strand.
TTCACAAGCAATGCTTTGAACAGCTTCTTCCCCTATTGACTATTCAGCCAGTAAAATGCTTTGAATTATTTCTATTCTCCAATGTTGAGATGCACTTATTCTACAGTACCAGCATTGCAAAATATCATGACTGTGCCACTCATGCATTACAGCTCAAAACCAACTTGAGACATATTGTGTGATAATACAATATATTCTGACCCATATAATACTATACTTATATCACGCAATAAGAATTACACATTAAGTTAATTGCAGCTATACATAATAACATTGTAATTATGCGTAAGTACACATGTATTCACTAAGTAACTAGAATGTAAGCACACAGTAATTAGAGACACTGAGGGGTAGATGTAAGCATAGTAGATGTAGATGTAAAGTGATTTGCGGGTGCAAAACCCCCATAATGCTCCCGTAAATCCAATTGAGCTGCAGTCAAGTCTGATTTTAGCAGCTGCTAAAAATGTGGCATATATATAAAGAATGGTGTTCAACTGGTGTTCTGCACTGCTAATAAATTGGCACTTTGGCATCAAGTAAAATTATATTGAAATGCATTCAAACGAATAAAAGAGCATGGAATTGGGCGGGATCTGTATACTAAGCGGGCGCAAGCATTATAATGTGATGTAAGGATTTTGCTTCCACTTAGGCAATTGCTGACCCTCCAAAAACTTTACACCTCTTATACAAGGTGCAAACCATTGTAGAAGCTAGTAACTAAGCACTGTATTAAAGCACTCACCTGAGAGACCTGTCATTGGCTTCAGGATGGCTGCTGTGGTACATTTCCTGATGAGGCGACATTTGGCAGGAACATGTCCGGAGGAGAAGGACAATATGAAGAAGACCCTGCATATTCAATCCCAGGATCACTTTGATTGGAATGCCAGTGGATGCACTGCTAAGGCGTTACCATCTCTCTCTCCGCAGGTCATCCTTGACATAACAGCTGAACTAAGGGATGAGCTAGACTCCAACGTCAGTTTAGGGACCAGTATCAATGCAGATGTGAAAGTGCTGTGTTCTCTGCTCTACTTAGCCTCTGGTTCCATTCAGACCACAGCTGGACTTTCTGGAGGGATAACCCAACCACCTTTTCCAGAGTGCTAGGCAAATTTCTGGATATCATGCTGAAAACGGCAGGGCAATACATATAATTTCCTAAGGAAACTAGCATAACTGATGTTGGCTTTTCCAAATAACTCTGTTTAATGCTGAGCGAGGACTCTCAGCTCCTTCTCAGAAAACTTTTCTTTTCTTTTCCATATACCAAGAGGACTTTGCCAACCTTCTTCTGACATATATATTTTTTTGATTTGTATTTTCGTGCTCCACAAATTTCATACAGAGACTATTGATTTCTGTACTCATAAAGCCCAGGGCAGACATGTGCAGAAATGGCACTCTTTTTAAAAGTATACATAATGGCTGGAGTTTAAACTATTATAATCCTTTCAGACGAGGCTTCATTTTACAGTTAAAACTATATATTACAATGATATTTCACTTATCCTCTAACTGAAAGTATACACATTCAGCTATTTAAATAATCTTAGAAAACAAGCTTAATATCCTGTTTAAACATGCGCATACTATTACTGGCTCTTTCAAACTTGCATCAATTTGCAATTCTTACTGTTAGTACTAATTAGGCGTTGCTTTTTTTTTTTTTCTCTTTCTTCAGGAAGCTTCTAATTAAAAGAAAATAAAGAAATCTCACAAGACAAGAGAACTGACAATTTAGGAAACACAAAGTGAACACAAAACAACTACAGAAAGGCAGAAATACTGTACAGTCAGCACTCACATCTCCGACCCGATACAATTGTGACTTCAGTCATGGTTAAATGCGTGTGTCACATATCTGATTATTTCATTTTGTCCCGTTCCAGTTTTCCAGGGAACACAAAAAAGATACAATAACAAAAGTACATATCTGAAAGGACTGTGTTTTAAAATAAGTAGGCTTCCATTTAGATGTACTGTATTGGTTTTGTTGGTAAAGTACTATATTTTCAACAGAAGTAGTATTTTAATTCAGAATGGTATGATTCTAAAAATATCACTTGCCAAAACTAAAGAGACGACACGTTAACTGTAATACAGAACATACTTTTAAATCCGATGTGCACGGTAGCAGTATGTAAGATGTCCCATTAATAACCTAACAGCAAAATAACATCTAAATGTTATGCACGCACAGAACTGCGTAAAAGGCAATGCAATTTAGTAAAACCAAAAGATTAAAAAAAAATCCCATGCACACACAAGTTTCTAGAATTAAAACAGCATCACAAGACAATATTCAAAATTGCAGAATATAGAGCTCAATAAGACCTAACGTCACAGTTCACTGCAAATAAAAATGCACAAAAAATAGCAAAAGATCACTGACAAAAAAAAAAAAAAATACATCACAGTATCTAAAACTGTTTATGATTAACTGTTACATTGTCCTAGCTTGTCTCATTCACTTAGTTTTGGCTGCACTTTCGTCAGGCGATTGGAGAAACCATGGTGCCAGACTGATTGCAGGGAGAAGTGGGTAGTACAAAGGGGACGCAGCTATATGAGTACAACCTCTTACGCTGAGACACTGTGATCAGCCAGAGCGTGTTTTGTTTGTTTTTGTATATTGCAGAGGAGTAAGGAGGAGATCGAGAGCTGCAGCCACGGAGCCAGCTCATAACATGATTCACAGTCTCACTGCCCAGCACGGCACTGCACAGCACAACAGACACTGAACAGCACAGCACGGCACGGCACAACACAGCACTGCACTGCACTGCACTGCACTGCACTGCACTGCACTGCACTGCACACAGCACAACAGACACTGAACAGCACAGCAGATCACGGTACGGACACTCAAACCATTTCCACCTGGACCGCAGAGCACATTTTTGAGCTCAGAGGATTGTGGTTATCAGAGTGCTGCTTTTGTTTGGGACTGCAAATCCATGTTATTTTTTTTGATTCCCCTATACCATTGCTGGTATAGGGGCATCTTGTTTCTCTTTTGTAAATATTGTTAATAAATACAGACAGTTTTGGGAGTAATCCAGTGTATTGAGTGTCATTTGCTATGCACCACTCACTACACTGTCACATTATATAAACAAAATATAGAAATGGGCATTATATCATACCAAAGTACACTAATCACAGCACAAAAACATTGAAGAAAGGACATTGATTTTTAGACTTTCTGGCATTGTCGTGTGATTTTTTTTCTACTTTTCTAATATATAAAGTATATTGCAGTGTATAATACGCAGATCTCCTGAGGGTATAGTACATTTACAGGAAAATTCTTGTTTACATAATGGAGAAAGTACAATTAAGATGAATGCAATCATTGAAGTACAGTATTAGACTTTATAGTTCCTCTGTAAACCAGCACACTGGTCCAAAGCAATTTTGAGGAAGAGGTGCTACAAATATTTAATTGCCTGCATTTGCATACCACATTTCCACAAACCTCGCTAGTGATTTAGACACATATCTCTCATCTTGAGGCATAAAATTCTCCTCCATCTGAGGCATAAGGGCTTCAGTGAATATTGTGAACAGACTTCAATTCTGTATTGGCCTCCTTTCCTTCGGTGAGTACTCTGTGGAGAGTTAAAGCACGCATGCTAACACAATACTGTGAGTTCCTCCCTCAGGGAGCACTGCCATCACAGCCAGCACTCACAATTCATATCCAGTTTAGTTTGGAACAAGGTGTCCTCTCTTCCATTAACCCCTCAGGGATGTAGAATATAGAATTGTGTTCATTATTTACCTTTATGAGGTCATGGGAGACTGCTACAGTGTGTTTGTTACCAGAATATTGGGAATTGCTCTAAAGTAATTTATGAGGCCAAATTAGTGGCTGCAATTGGAAGTGTATATAAGCTATAACTACTGGCTACATTGAGTTTATATAGATGAGCCTGAGCTGTAGCTTTCATACTAGATAGAGAGAGGCTGATGGTTCTCTTGAAGAACAGTGGTAGATGTACTAAAGTGTTGTGCCTCTCAAAACAGTCACAAACCAGTAGAAAACAAGGCTGAAGTCTAGGGTGAAATGTACTAAACAAGCGCAGTGCTGTTTGTGACTTTTTAGGGAATGCTTTGCGGCAGCAGTTTTACCTTAGATAAAATATATAATTATGGGTGTTCCTGCATAAATTTTCAAAAAGCAGGTGCAGATCAGGGATCTTGAATATTATAATGAGATGTACTAAAGCTGCCAGCAATTGTAACACTTACAATTGCATCATTTTTTTAAAAACTAGCAATTAGCAAGAGCCATTCTATCACTGCAGTGGTCAAGCTGTTGTTCACCCTGCATTGTTTTGCCTCTGGGTCCTTTCAGGGGACTATAGCAGCTCACATGCCATATAATACTTACTCAGTATGCTTTTTATGTAGGAAAGTGTGAGCACTATTAAAAGGAGAGTTTCAAAATGCTACAATCAAAATAGTACTCAAGACCACGTCACAGCAGATTAACCAGACATTGGGCAGACTGCAGACAGCTGCTTTTTATATTGCTAGTGTATGAGCAGTGCTAGTTGCTAGTTGGTTGTTATATCTTTATAAACTAGGAGGAGTCAAAATACTGCAGACTTCATTTAGGAAACATAAGATAAGTAGCTAATAAATGAGTCTCTTGAAAAAAAAATGTAAAAAAAAATCAGTTTTACAGGCTTTCAGTTTCACATTTTCTGCTCTCCAGAATTTAAATTTGGCTTTAATCTCTGAATCACCTGTTACCTTTAAAAGAAGCATGTCCTTTATACCTTCTAAGGGTCCATATGTACCAAAATACCATGCTATGTTTGAGAATTGAGAAACACGTATCCTGTACTGTAGTATAACAGCATTGTGCCACTGTGTTAGTGCTTTTTTATTAACATCTTATCATACTGTAAACCCAGGTTACAAAATTACTATAATTCGGTGAATCTGTTCATTAGACAAGTAGGTGGAGGGCCCCCCCAGACCCCCCCCCCCCCCCCCCCCCCCCCCCCCCCCCCCCCCCAAATATCTTATCTTGGGAATGAAAACAGCTTGATTTGAAAGTACTGTTACAGTATGTGGAATCTTCTAGCATGTATATATGATTTATTAATTGCCTGAATTCTTAAGTTGATATCTATTTTTGATGTTTAATCTGTTTCAGTTCTACATATTTGGTCCCTTTGCAGCTTAACTAATTATTTAAACAACTGGATCCAAGATAGACACAGAACTGTGGGTCAGTTAATTCAAACTCAACTGAGCTTCAAAAAGAGGCCATTGCTACTACCCCCACCCCTCGGGAAACAAAGAACCAATGAAATGAAAGTTAGTTTGGTCATACAAACAATAGTAAGACACTGACATATCAATCAATCCCAACAGATTACGGAAGGACACTACATAGTCCCAATTTTAACTAAAGAAATAAAAAAAAAAAAAATAATAAAAAAGAAAATACAAAAATAAATAAAATGGTCCTGGACACTGTGCTTGTCTTGTTTGTTTGTTATGTCTTGTTCAGTGTTATGTGTATTGTATGGGAACAGGGGACGAGAGTGTGCGTGAGTGTGTGTGTGTGTGTGTGTGTGTGTGTGTGTGTGTGCGTGCGTGCGTTAGAGTAGGATGTGTGTGTACATGTATGTATGACGGGTTTGTTTGTGTATAGTGGGCTAGACCCGCCCCCGAGGCTATAAGTGGGGGAGGGGCTCAAGGAGGAGAGCATGTGCAGGCTTCGATTGGAGTTGCTGCTGTGAGACTGGCAGAGACAGGCTAAAAGTGAGGGCTTTAGCTGTGAAACAATGAGAAGAACCCCAAAGTGTGTCTCTGGAGTGAAGGAGAGAAAGAACATCAGTGACAGAGAGAAGAAGAGAGCAGAGAGTGAGGGAGAGAGAAAGGACGTTTGGGGGAGAAAAGGGATAGAAGATGTATTATTTTGGCATGAACCTGGCCCAGACAGTGATTCATTGTGTCACCAGTCGTTCAATAAAAATTAAACTGGTTAAGTCTGGAATCCCACCTGGTCTCCCAGAGTCTTGCTTCACTTAAAGATGAGAAGATCGGTACAATATAATATGCCATTGCCAACTGAAAATATTGAATTTATTTTTACTCATTAGCCTGCCCTCTTTGAAGGAGAAGAGGCAAAGTTTTTCCAATATTGTAACAGCAAGAGAACATTCAAAGAGGAGGTAAAATGTCTAAGAGATACAAATGGCAGAAATCATACTCGAAAAGAAAAAAATAGCAAATATACTAAATTATTACTTTTCACAAGTTTTTAAAAAGGAAGACTTATGGCCAACATGCCCCGCATGTTGACCTGTTCCTATCCAGTTTTAAATAACTAGCACATTAGAGGCAGAAGTGTTACATGAACTATGAGATCGTCCCAACAGTACTCAAAGAAATGAAAGAAATTATTTACAAGCCGCTGACTAAGATCATGCAATAGTCTCTTGACACAGGGGTTGTACCGACAGACTGGAGAATTGCAAATGTAATACCGATCCACAAAAAGGGAAACAAAACCGAACCAGGTAACTACACACCAATAAGCCTGACTTCTACTATATTTAAATTTTTGGAAACTAAAATAAGATCCAAAATGGAAAATTACCATGGTTTAAGGAAAGGGAGATCATGTCTAACTAACTTGCTTGATTTTTTTGAGGACGATGGATAATTGCAAAGCATGTGACATGGTTTATTTAGATTTCCAGAAAGCTTTCGACAAGGTCCTGCATAATTCACAAACTGAACGCAGTAGGTATCCAAGGAAATGCATGCACATGGATTAAGGAGTGGTTAACAAGTAGAAAACACAAAGTACTGATTAGAGGAGAAACCTCAAAATGGAGCGAGGTAACCAATGGTGTACCACAGGGATCAATATTAGGTCCTCTGCTATTCCTAATCTACTTAATGACCTAGATTCTGGTATAGTAAGCAAACATATTAAATTTGCAGACAATACAAAAATAGGAGGAGTGGCAAACATTGTTGCAGCAGCAAAGGTCATTCAAAATGATCTAGACATCAGTCAGAACTGGGCAGACACATGGCAAATGACATTTAATACAAAAAAGTGTAAGGTACTGCATGCAGGCAATAAAAATCTACATTATAAATACCATATGGGAGATAGTGAAATTGAAGAAGGAACCTATGAAGAAGACTAAGGAGTGTATGCCTTTTTTGCCTTTTGCCTTTAACCACCCCATATGTGGTATATATCATCAGAATCACACAGCCAGAAGTTGTTTACACCGCTTATAACATGGCTACCTGTCATTTGTGGGAAGAAATAATAATAATAACAAATAATTAAAACGCATTTAAATTAAGACAAAACCATAAACTTTATTTTATATATAGCTGCAGTGTAATATGGTCCCAAATTTAATTTCATTCATTGTTTGCTTATTAAAAATTAATCGTACATGTTCGTTTATTGTGAATTTCTGCATTGAAATTACCATCTCACTAGAAACTAGAGGGCTGAGTACAAACTGGATGATGGACGGAGTTTGAAATTACACTAAGGAAGTCAGGAGAGCAGCTGCATTAGAGACTGAAGCCGGATCTTGAAGTGAGTTTGTTTACTCGTTATATGCAAGCATTTACTATAAAGTTTACACATATTCTAGTACGTTTTCATTCTTTTTGATCTGAAAAAATGTTTTAGTTATTTGTCAGACACCCTCACGTCCAAGTCATGCCAGATTAAGTTGACGATCGAACCAGACTTTATGCACAAATCCGACCACGGTGTCAAGGGACAGTACCTCAAATTCCCGTAGATGTTTAAAATCCAGGGGTGTCATGTCTGGCCTTGTCGTTACCTGCTTTTCTAAGAATTTTCCTGACTGACAGGAATACTTTACTGCTGGTTTTAAACTTGCTGTCAGCAGAGATGTTAAAACTTCTACTGTTAAAATATTTGTTTAGTCCAGCTCAGTGTTATAAAACTGGGAACTGAATACTGGTTCTTAGTTTAACTTCTTGCACTGGCATACAGTTTCCTTATGTTGTTGTGAAGTTTTTGGATTTATTTCCATAAAATAAATGTCTATATTTTTTTTCTTTAAGTACATTAACCGGCCCATGCTGTAGGTTTTTGTTTTCAATCTTTGTTTTCTTCTGTTTTATTTAAATTGTCAAAGAGGAGTTGACAACACAGTTCAAAGATGGGCATATATTATTTTTTTTTTTTTTTTTCAGATGGACTGCTGTCTTCACTCAGAAAGTTGGTGTTGTACCAGTTATGTGGATTTTCATCCCCAAATATATTAAAGGAAATAAGTGAAATGCTATTCATTTTTGGCAGTGGTTTTGTAACTAATAATAAATAAAATGGCAGTTTGTCATGGAATTTAGAATGTAGTGCTGCATAGTAATTTATTTAGTGTGAAGTGGCTCATTAGTATGCAAGCCATGGTATACGCTATATATATACGCACGGTCATGTGATACTGTTTAACCAATCAGAGGTGGTTATTTTCAGGTCTCGGTTATTTTTCAGAGCCATCTATATATATATATATATATATATATATATATATATATATATATATATATATATATATATATATATTTTGCTATGTAAAATTTATTTTGTAAAACTTTAGTTCTAAATAATCCTTATAATTAGAATAAATTAAATCTAATCTTAATAAGATTTAACATTTATTTAAATATTTAACTCGCCAGCTAAATCTGGAGTTTGTATGAAAATGAGCTCCGCCCACTATGTGCTTTACATCAGCATTCTTAGGAGGGACGGGTGAAATAGTCAATATCCACGGTCTTCGGTCAGGTTCACGTTCAAACAGACATAATGGCTGATTCCAATAATTCACATTAAATTATCGAGCATGCTGATAAATGTTAAATCTTGTTAAAAAAAAAAAAAAAGTTAAATATTTAGCTAAATGTTACATCTTTTTAAGAGATTTAAGATTTAATTAAATATTTATGTTCACAAAATCAAACACTTCGACGATTAGAACTAAGAGTTTCTTATTCTCAAAATCAAATATTTATATATATATATATTATTATATATATATATATATATATATATATATATATATATACACACACAGTACTGTGCAAAAGTTTTAGGCAGGTGTGAAAAAATGTTGTAAAGTAAGAATGCTTTCAAAAATAGTCATGTTAATAGATTACATTTATTAATTAACTAAATGCAAAGTGAGTGAACAGAAGAAAAATCTAAATAAAATCCATATTTGGTGTGACCACCCTTTGCCTTCAAAACAGCATCAATTCTTCTAGGTACACTTGCACAAAGTCAGGGATTTTGTAGGCATATATTCAGATGTATGATTAAACAACTATACCAAACAGGTGCTAATGATCATCAATTCAATATGTAGGTTGAAACACAATCATTAACTGAAACAGAAACAGCTGTGTAGGAGGAATAAAACTGGGTGAGGAACAGCCAAACTCAGCTAACAAGGTGAGGTTGCTGAAGACAGTTTATTGTCAAAAGTCATACACCATGGGAAGACTGAGCACAGCAACAAGACACAAGGTAGTTATACTGCATCAGCAAGGTCTCTCCCAGGCAGAAATTTCAAGGCAGAAAGGGGTTTCTAGATGTGCAGTCCAAGCTCTTTTGAAGAAACACAAAGAAACGGGCAACGTTGAGGACCGTAGATGCAGTGGTCGACCAAGGAAACTTACTGCAGCAGATGAAAGACACATCATGCTTACTTCCCTTTGCAATCGGAAGATGTCCAGCAATGCCATCAGCTCAGAATTGGCAGAAAACAGTGGGACCCTGGTATACCCATCTACTGTCCGGAGAAGTCTGGTCAGAAGTGGCCTTCATGGAAGACTTGCGGCCAAAAAGCCATACCTCCGACGTGGAAACAAGTCCAAGCGACTCAACTATGCACGAAAACACAGGAACTGGGGTGCAGAAAAATGGCAACAGGTGCTCTGGACTGATGAGTAAAAATGTGAAATATTTGGCTGTAGCAGAAGGCAGTTTGTTCGCCGAAGGGCTGGAGAGCGGTACACGAATGAGTGTCTGCAGGCAACAGTGAAGCATGGTGGAGGTTTCCTTGCAAGTTTGGAGCTGCATTTTTGCAAATGGAGTTGGGGATTTGGTCAGAATTAATGGTCTCCTCAATGCTGAGAAGTACAGGCAGATACTTATCCATCATGCAATACCATCAGGGAGGCATCAGTTAATGATTGTGTTTCAACCTACATATTGAAATGATTATCATTAGCACCTGTTTGGTATAATTGTTTAATCATACATCTGAATATATGCCTACAAAATCCTTGACTTTGTGCAAGTGTACCTAGAAGAATTGATACTGTTTTGAAGGCAAAGGGTGGTCACACCAAATATTGATTTGATGTAGATTTTTCTTCTGTTCACTCACTTTGCATTTTGTTAATTGATAAATATAATCTATTAACATGTCTTTTTTTGAAAGCATTCTTACTTTACAGCATTTTTCACACCTGCCTAAAACTTTTGCACAGTACTGTATATATATATATATATATATATATATATATATATATATAAATAATATTAATATCATAATATATATATATAGATATCAATAAGAATTTTATTTCTAAATCGTAAATTTACAACTTTATGAACGATTTAAAAATTCTAAATATTTTATAGACTTACATGTGTAAATTTTTTATACATAAAAAAGTGTCGTAAATATCTAGAACATTTTTATTCAGTCAATTTACCTTTTTATTTTCTGGTACAATTTTATAATTTCGAATATTACCTGTTAAAATATTAAAAGCTTATATATCTATATATATCATATCATCTTGTACATAGATATATATTATATAGATATTATATAAGATATATATTATTGGGGGAATCCCAAAGTGTCTCTCAATTATTCATATTTTATTAAGAGCAAAGTAAAAATAAAAACTGAATAAAGCTTACGTGTTTTGACATATTGTCTTCATCAGAGCATGTTGAAAAATTGAGTTCATACATGCAGCTGATATTCCTTGTCAATCAACCTCAATGTCTAATAGTATAGAATCAAAGTCTAATCAATTATTTCAATTTCCACCTTTAGAATGAAATGCAGATCTATTAGACATGTTATTAGACATTTCATCATAAAACACACTATGTATTAACAATGTATACATATCCAAATAACAAAATGTTAATTCAATTAAAATAAAAGTAAGATATTCCCAATATGTTACATATCCCTGAAAATAGGAATTATTAACATTAGAAACAATTGATTCAATTTGCATCATTATGATAAACAATCCGTTAATTGTCCTAAGCATATTCAACAACAGTTCAAATGCAATAATTAGAAAAATACCATTAGAAACATACCGATATACTTGACCTATTATAATTTTTAAATTGGAGAACAATGATACAGAAACAAAAAAAAAAATCCCTATAAGCCATCCAACAGTAAGATGTAATTAAGGAATTTTATATTAGAGGGCACGGACTGATTCCTTCATTGAGACCAATGGGTTCTAAAGTTTGGAGGGCAAATACCCAATATGCTTCTCTCCGTAATAACAAATGTATTAGAGTACCACCTGGAGTTGGTAAAGTAACTTTCTCTGTCCCCACAAATCATAAAGAATGTGGGGATGATCCATGACCAGCTTTTTTTCATAGCGTTTAGCTATTGCATAGTCTTGATTTTGATTCCTGAAAGCTGCTTTATGTTCAGAGATCCTTACTTTCAGGGCTCTTTTCATTTGCCCTATGTAGACCAGTCTGCATAGACAAGTTAACATATAAATTACTCTTGTAGCATTACAGTTAACAACGCCCTTCCTTTTTATCTTTTTCCATGATCTCGGATGATTAGGTTTTAGTATTTATTGTGTTTGAACAGTGGACACACTGCCCACATTTAACATTACCATCTGGTGGGTTAGATAACCATGTAGTAGTTGTATCCAATTTTGGACTTAATGAATGAACCAATCTGTCCTTAATATTCTTTGCATGTTTGAAGGCAAAATAAGGTCGTTCCTCTTTTATCGAATTCAGAGATGTGTCACTCCTTAATATTTGTCACTCCTTAACATCTGCCAGTGTTTCAAAACTATCCCTTTTATTGGTTCATTGATTGACTGCATTTAACTAACAAGGGAACCAGTCTACTCGGAGAAAAAATCCTCGAGCAGGTTCAGTCCAAAATTGAATAAAACCACTACATGGTTATCTAACCCACCAGATGGTAATTTGAAATGTGGGCGGTGCGTCCACAGATAAAAAATTAGGGCTTTATTAACTTTAATAAAAAAATATATATACTCAATTCTAGTTTGGACCACCTTACTACAACAGTGTGCAAATACTTAGCCTAATCAATAATAATAATAATAATAATAATAATAATAATAATAATAATAATAATAATAATAATAAGTAATAAAAATCTTATTCAATTTTAGATAAAGTAAATTGAGAGAAACCTAAGTGGTAAGTATGATGCAAGCAAAAACAATGATGTACTTTTTAAAAATATTTAAATTGTTATTGATTAGACATCACAGCTTAATGCTGAAAAACTTGATATTTAGATTTTTTCTAAAGAAACACATGAACAAAGTTTGTAGTTTAATAGTTATCAAACAGATTGCTTAGTATCTTTTCCTTTCTCAGAAATGTGATAAGAAGATTTGGTTAATTAAGTTCAATCTGATACCCTAGGAACTTTAAACTTAGTGGTAAATACATATAATTAATTTTCAACTGAATCTGTGTATAGATCTGAAATATTTTCTAGTCAAGCAGAGATGAGTTTTTCATAAGTATTGTGAACCGAATCTTGTCATTGCTTGTGTACCAGGATACATATTGTATTGTGACCTTGATAGTATTGTCTCACCCCTGAATCTATCTATCTATCTAGCGCTATATATATATATAATATATATATATATATATATATATATCTATATATATCATATAATATATATATATATATATAATATGGATACATGCTATAGACCGCCAGATTCATTCAGTGAAGTAAGACTTGAAGAAACTAGATGGGATGCAAAACTGACCAGTTTATTTTCTTTTAAACTAGTAGAAACAGTGAATCCCTGTGTTGGGCCGGGGTTCATGCCAAAATAATAAAAACTTCCTAATCCCTCATTTCACAGTCTTTGTCTCACTCTCCCTCGCTCCTGCTATCTTCTTTCCCTCACATGCACTCTCCTTCTCTGCTCTTCAGACTCACTCTGGGCTCTTTCACTGCTTCACAGCTAAACATCTATCTATCTATCTGTGTGTGTGTGTGTGTGTGTGTGTGTGTGTGTATATATATATATATATATATATATATATATATATATATATATATATATATATAGATATATATATATATCCCTATTGTGAGATAGCAGGGAGGGGGTTAAAATCCTTCCCTGCTAAAAACATTGTGAGAATGCACATTTGGGTGTTATGGGGTTTAATTGTGTAATTGTTTTATTGTTTAGTTAATCCCCTGCACCTGGTGGTAATTGTAAATTAGAGCCAGGTGCAGGGTATTTAAGAGAGGCAGCCAGTCTGTTCCAGGCTGCTGCTGAGAGAAGAGCCCGACTGTGTGAGTGAGCAGTTGTATCGAGGTATTGTGTGAGGGTGTGTTTTTGAATGTTTGTGGCAAGTAAACGGTTTAGCCGTCCTGCGTGATAGTTAGGTTCCTGTTTATGTTTAGCTAGTGCTCCAAATAGGAGCTAGGTGTTTGTTTTGTGTTTATTTTCATTTCTGTTTATTAAAAGTGCACGTGAGCGCTGTGATCAGTACAATCCTGTGTGTTAGGTCATGATTCAGAAGGGAGAAGAACCCGTGAGTGCCTGTGTGGCGATCGCCAAAAGATGGCTCTATATATATATATATATATATATATATATATAACATAGTATATATATATATATATATATATATATATATATATATATATATATATATAATATATATATTATATATGGTAAAGAGTCCACTGGTGTTTTCTACTATTACAACAGCCATGAATTGCATAAAGAAAGAAAAACATTGAGTGAAATAGCTTGCATCACTTGATTTTTCAAGGTGTGGTATCCAAAGCATAATCAACAAGTACAGAGAAACATCAACTGTAAATGTCAAACCCAGGACTGGAAGAACGAATACTTGATGATAATATCCTTAAGGAACAGAAAGAAGAATTGACAACAGAACTGGCAGAAGGCACAGGTGTCGTTGTCCATCTATCAGCAGTCCAATGCACCTTTGACCATTGTTCCAAAGTCCAGTTTCTGTGTTCTTATGAATATTTTTTCCTTTTAGGGGTAGATGTACTAAAGTGTTGTGCCTGTTGCAATAGTCTCAAACCAGTTGCAAATGAGTATGAAGTCTATGGTGAAATGTAAGAAACATGCACAATGCTGTAAGCGACTTTTTAGAGAATGCGGCAGCAGTTTTTCTTTGTGTTTCAACCTTAGATGAATATTTAATTACAGGCATTTCTGCATAAATTTGCAAAAAGGGGGCTGAGATATTGCAAATGAAGATTCACAAATACTATAATGAGATGTACTAAAGCTGCCGACAATTGTGACACTTATAATTGCATCAATTTGTTCAGAACTTTTGAAAGCACGTTTTAAACAGTCACAATTGTTGCTGGCATTTCAGTACGCTTTTTCTCGTGCGTTGCCAGTTGAGCTCAAAGCATTTTTTGAGCACCTAATTTTCACTAAAGTCAGGGTGTACTTACAAGCCTTAAAAATAAATTTCGATGACATTTCTAGTTTTCCCAGCATGTTGGGAGCGATAGACTGCACACATGTGCCACTAACCCCTCCAGCTCATTCTGAGCATCTGTATAGGACCATGATCTAATGTGTGTGCTAATTGTCTAGGCTACTAAGTAGACCAAGTTAAAAATAATAATAATTAAAATAATAAACTCTAAAATCATTTGGTTTCAATTTAAAATAATCTTTTATTTGCTTTGTGCACCGATTCGTACAATGCAGCAGCTAAAGTAAAAAGTGCGCTAGATATTCATTTGATTTTACTACTGTATTGTATACTGTATAGGCCTACTGTACAGATTTATATTTTTACATAATGTAATATGTAGCCTACCCAAAACACATTAGTGTTTTTTCAGCACAATGATTTATATTTAAAATACACTGAGAACTGTAAATGTATGTGTGTGCGATTTTATAGTATTCTTTTTAAACCCAGCACCTCCTTATGTCGGACAAGCAAGTCCAGTTTAGGGGCTACTTTATAATTATGAAAAGCTTTAGAATCTTATGGATTAAACTGCCTTTCATATATATATATATATACACACACACACACACACACACACACACACAGTATTAACATAGGTCAAATGAAAACGGAACAGAATGCACTATATAGATAATGTTTACATTTAACAAAAACAATGTTATTTTGATTCTTGCATCCTTGCATGTATAGACGTTATCCTTTGGGCTCCCTCTGCTGCAGCAAACCACATCCCAACTCTTGCTATTTATTTGAACAATGTTGAAAGACTCTCACAATGCTAAAGATCTCGCTAAGAAGTCACAACAAATATTTAAATTAGAATATTGCACCTCTTTTCATTAACATATTTTCTCTTAGTACATATGACAAAATGTATACTTTACGAATTGTCGCAAGGAAAACGCATCTTAGTACATCTACCCCTTAATCATGTTCCCCTTTCTTATCAAAGGTATTCTTACTGCAACACACCCCTTAAGTCCTGATTTCAAGTGTGACCTTCGTACTATTCATTTGATGGACAACGACACCTGTGCCTTCTGCCAGTTCTGTTTTCAATTCAACGCTTGTCTTCTTTTTATTCCTTAAGGATATTATTGTCAAGTATTGCTCATCCTTGTTAGACAGCGTTTTGATGATGTTTCTCTGTACTTGTTGATTATGCTTCAGATACCACACCTTGAAAATCAAGTGATGCAAGCTATTTTACTCAATGTTTTTCCTTCTTTATGCAAGTCAAGGTTGTTATAATAGTAGAAAACACTAGTGGAGGCTTTGAGTAATTTGCTGATGCTCATAATGCATCAGAGTAGAGAAATGCAACATGCCTAAAACTTTTGCACAGCTGTGTGTGTGTGTATACACACACAGTAAAGAGTCAATTATCTGACCTTTGATCAACCGTACTGTCTAATCAACCGAACGCACCTGTACTCCTGTGATGAATTACGCGTGGTGTATTTGATTATATGAACGCACCTGTACTCCTGTGATGAATTACACGTGGTGTATTTGAGTATATGAACGCACCTGTACTCCTGTGATGAATTACGCGTGGTGTATTTGATTATATGAACGCACCTGTAATGATGCAATGAATTATGCGTGGTGTATTTGATTATATGAACGCACCTGTAATCACGTGATGAATTACACGTGGTGTATTTGATTATATGAATGCACCTGTACTCCTGTGATGAATTACACGTGGTGTATTTGATTATATGAATGCACCTGTACTCCTGTGATGAATTACGCGTGGTGTATTTGATTATATGAATGCACCTGTAATGATGCAATGAATTATGCGTGGTGTATTTGATTATATGAACGCACCTGTACTCCTGTGATGAATTACACGTGGTGTATTTGATTATATGAACGCACCTGTACTCCTGTGATGAATTACGCGTGGTGTATTTGATTATATGAACGCACCTGTACTCCTGTGATGAATTACACGTGGTGTATTTGATTATATGAATGCACCTGTACTCCTGTGATGAATTACGCGTGGTGTATTTGATTATATGAATGCACCTGTACTCCTGTGATGAATTACGCGTGGTGTATTTGATTATATGAACGCACCTGTACGTGATGAATTACGCGTGGTGTATTTGATTATATGAATGCACCTGTACTCCTGTGATGAATTACGCGTGGTGTATTTGATTATATGAACGCACCTGTACTCCTGTGATGAATTACGCGTGGTGTATTTGATTATATGAACGCACCTGTAATGATGCAACGAATAATGCGTGGTGTATTTGATTATATGAACGCACCTGTACTCCTGTGATGAATTACACGTGGTGTATTTGATTATATGAATGCACCTGTACTCCTGTGATGAATTACACGTGGTGTATTTGATTATATGAATGCACCTGTACTCCTGTGATGAATTACGCGTGGTGTATTTGATTATATGAACGCACCTGTAATGATGCAATGAATTATGCGTGGTGTATTTGATTATATGAACGCACCTGTAATCACGTGATGAATTACGCGTGGTGTATTTGATTATACGAATGCACCTGTAATGATGCAATGAATTATGCGTGGTGTATTTAGTGGTTGCAATCCCAGGAATTGGTAAATTCAGCTCCCGAATCCCGATTTCAGGATTGTATTAAGGAAACTCTGCTTCTGTTTTTACTCATGATTTTCCCTTGTTTCATTATGTGTGCTACTCTGCTACACTAACCCCTGCTACTAAAATTAAAACCACAAGATTTGAAATTTGCTTTAATGATACCAACCACTGTCTGCAGCTACTCGGCTTAACATGGCAGAGAGAAATGAATAAACAACTTTTATTGACAAAAGAGATAAGGAGGAGACATTCAATATACAGCTTGAGTTCTACAATTAACTGGATTGTTATTATTTGTTTTATGAAAACTACATAGAAGGAAGTGTAGTGATCTCAGTTCCTGCAGGCAGGCGCATCACACAGGGCGAGGCAGTCCACACACAGGCGGAGGATGGGCGCGAACCTGGGACCTCTCGCACTAAAGCTTAGCGCCGATACCTCTGTACAAAAGAGCCGGTTCCTTTGCAAGGAGCGTATATCAGGCTTATATCTTCGATTACGTCACCTACCAGCCCTGCTGCTGCCTTCCCCCGTGCACGCTACAGAAGTATTTTTTTCATGTTCATTTTTGTTCATTTGTCTGTATTTGAACAAACGAAGTTTCTTGAAACATAAAATCATCTTACCGGCATCATCTTGCAATGGCTCACTCTCTGCTGTAGTCTATACTGGAGTTTCAGACAGCAGAATGTCACATCCCTCTGTGACCCCCTCAATAACAGATGTGCCCAGCTAGTACCCAGTCTTCTTCTGCTGTGAGTGTGTAACTTGGTGGGGGGCCTCCACCTGTTTTATCGCACTCACGTCTCGTCTGTACATATTTCTTTCTCGTGAGGCTGCTATAATCAGCCCATTTCTTCTTAGCCTGTTCCCAGAATGTGGCCCTCTGTCACTTGCTGCACTCATTGGCAGTATCAGTCCATTGCGTCCTCTTTGCAGAAGACATTACAAGGCAGCCAAGTTTTGAAAACAGTAAGTCACTTTGGCTTTCCACTTCTTCAATTAAAATATTCAAACTTGCCTTGCCGTAATGTTTTCTCTTTGCCAGTGCCTTTGCCATTGTTCACAAACAGTTCATCTGTAGCAGGGCGATAGAGAGCCCTGCACATTATTAAAAAGGGGGCAGGTCAAAGCCCTGCTATAAAATATTTTTATAAGTGGAGGACGAGCGAGGTGCCATCTGACAAGTTATTCTTTTTATTTAGTGTTTATTTTTAGAACGGGGTCTCCCCCTCCGCCCCTGTGCAATTTATTGTTTTGTTTATTATGATTTATTTATTGTTAGGTGTATTTGTATATATGATGGCGTAGCAGTGCGTTCCTCTTTGTTATTGTTTTGAAAATGTATTTATTGTAAATGACGGTGTGGTATGTTTTGTTTTTGTATTTTATTTGGGAAGCCCATCAACGTTAATTATTAAACCTCGTGCAGAAGGTGGCCATCTCATGAATTAATTTAGTGATTAACCTGCATAAATACCTGCAGCTCTCTACACTCTGGCCTGTGTTTTGTGTGTGACAGTTGTTTTGTTTAACCTTTTGTTTTCTCTCTGTGAGCAGTGTTTTTTTGTTTAAACATTTAATTTATTTTTGTGTTTGAAATAAATGGTGCACCACGCGTCCTTTTGCCTGCAGTACCTTGCCTTTGTTTTCTTCCTGCATCTGGCCTGACGTCAGCACCTCGCCAGCCTGTCACCTCATCCGTATCTAATGTCTTACAAATAAGTTGCAGGTTTGCAATCTTTTGGCTGTTGTGTGTGTGTGTGTGTGTGTATATGTGTGTGTATATATATATATATATATATATATATATATATATATATATATATATATATATATATATTATATATATATATGGATAATAAAGGAAGTGAGGAATGTTGCAGTTAAGTGTATTTCATTGATAACACTGTGTAACAATGTATTTTATTTATTTTTTGTTCCTGAGTAGTAAGTGTTATTTCCTAATTGCTTATGCCTCAAAAGTATAAATTTACAGTATAATTGTAAATCTCGAAAAACTACTCACTTCTAAATCTTTTGTAGTCATTTTTGTATTTCTTTAGTATAAATAGATGTTAATTTGGATACATATGATGTTTTTTTCTGACTTTATGTGAACGAACAGACACAAAAGTTCACGTTTTCTCATTGGAAATAGTGATATTTCAAAATATCACTGTCCTGGTCACAAAAGCAAAGTTTGTGGGGAATAATAGCCATTTTCTATACTTTTGAGGCATAAGCAATTAGGAAATAACACTTACTACCCAGGAACAAAAATTGTGTTACATAGTGTAATTAATAGTTTACGTTTAGCAATCTATAATAATAAACACTCTGCTCAAGTAATTGATATTTATGTCTTTGGTCAAATTATACTGTGTGAATTATAAATTATTTATAGGCACAATGCAATTCAAATTGCTCCGATGGTTTTGTTACCTTTAAAGTGCAATTATAATAATGAAAAAGTAATTAAGCAATTCCATATTCAATGTCTTTTACAGTACATTCTCCCCGTTTTGCCTATCCATTCATTTTCTCGTGTAGAATGAACGAGGTATCCGAGGCTACCTTTCATATTTCAGTTTTGATTTGTCTGGAATATAGAAGTGTTGATAAGTATTTGAAATTGGAGGTGATAACTTGTTGTAAGACCTTTGTAAGACATTTTCACTTGTGCATTTGGGATATAGAAAAGGGCCCCTGATCTGAGAGAGCATCCAGGGAAATAAATAAAGACATAGGATTTAAACAAGGAACCAGCATCTCTCTGTACTAATATTACTTACGTGTTCATAAATACTGTGAATTCTCAGCCTCCATCCTTCGTAGAATTTTTGCGAACGATGTACTAAACAGCTCTTTTTCGTGAACAACTACCGGAATATCACCGCAAGTTTACGAACAGCATAGATTACTGCTCATTATAGAGGAGAGATCGGAATTTGCATCGCCAAAAATGAAGATCTATCTGGCAAAGATAAATGAGTGGTATAGTGAACAGAAAGAAGTAGTAGGTGAATATTATAGGATGGAGCTGTGGCTTCTGAAGACTCCGACCTTGATGCAACCATAGCACAGCCAAAAAGAAAAGGAAAACTAGTTTCCACAAAGATGACATTTACCTGTTAGGTAGTGAAATGGAAAAAAAAAATCAAGAAATATTATTTAACACTTTGCAAGGCCAAAAAATATTAAGAAAAGAAACAGAAAGAAAAACTAACAAAATAAATTCACTGGGACACTGAGACAGACACTTGACATATAAAAGAATACTGTGACCTTAGGAGGATTACAAAAAAGAAAGCAGCAGAAAATAAAAACAATAAGGAAAAACTGAATGGGACGTGTTAAACACAGCGCTGACCCTAAATGGGACGTGTTAAACACAGCGGTGACCCTGAATGGGACGTGTTAAACGCAGCGCTGACCCTGAATGGGACGTGTTAAACACAGCGCTGACCCTGAATGGGACGTGTTAAACACAGCGCTGACCCTGAATGGGATGTGTTAAACACAGCTCTGACCCTGAATGGGACGTGTTAAACACAGCTCTGACCCTGAAAGGGACGTGTTAAACACAGCGCTGACCCTGAATGGGACGTGTTAAACACAGCGCTGACCCTGAATGGGACGTGTTAAACACAGCTCTGACCCTGAAAGGGACGTGTTAAACACAGCTCTGACCCTGAATGGGACGTGTTAAACACAGCGCTGACCCTGAATGGGACGTGTTAAACACAGCGCTGACCCTGAATGGGACGTGTTAAACACAGCTCTGACCCTGAATGGGACGTGTTAAACACAGCTCTGACCCTGAAAGGGACGTGTTAAACACAGCGCTGACCCTGAATGGGACGTGTTAAACACAGCGCTGACCCTGAATGGGATGTGTTAAACACAGCGCTGACCCTGAATGTGACGTGATGTTTTAGAATGGGGTCTCCCCCTCCGCCCCTGTGTTATTTATGTATTATGATTTATTTATTGTATTTGTTATAAATGACAGCGTAACCATGCGGTTTTGTTTTTGTGTGTTTTGTTTATGCAGTGTGGATGGGAAGCCCAGTCACGTTGATTTAAAACCTTGTGCAGAAGGTGGTCATCTCCTGAATTAATTAAGTAATTAATTTGTTGCTAATCGGGAGATGGTCACCTGTATAAAAAGCCTGCAGCTCTCCATGTTAGGGGGTGGGTGTTCGGAGGAGGACCTGGAGAGCGAGAAAGAGATATTTAAATCCGTGAAGGCTACTGCCCAGCCAGACCTTAACTTATTATTTGTGTTCATGATTATTTTTTTTTAATTATTTATTTTCTGTGCTCTGTGAGCAAGTGTGTGTTTTTGTTTAAATATTTTATTTATTTTTGTTGTTATTTAATAAACGGTGCAAGCCGTGTCTTTTGGAAACTGCAGTTACCTTGCCTGTGTGTTCAGTTCCTTCTTCTGGCCTGAGTCCAGGAGGCGCTGGTGATCTCACCGCTGCCACCACGTGTGGCAGGAAATGGCTGAGCAGTGACGTCAGAAATATCTCTTTCACCTCTTGCTCTCCAGTTCCTCTTCCGAACACCCACCCCGAACATGGAGAGCTGCAGACTTTTTATGCAGGTGACCATCTCCCGATTAGCAACAAATTAATCACTTAACTAATTTGGGAGATGGACACCTTCTGCACAAGGTTTTAAATCAACGTGACTGGGCTTCCCATCCACGCTGCAAAAACAAAACCGCATGGCTACTCCATCATTTATAACAAATACAATAAATAAATCACAATACATAAATAACACAGGGGCGGAGGGGGAGACCCTGTTCTAAAAATAAATAAACAAAATACATTTAAGCAGGGCTTTCCTACCGCCCTGCTACAAAGCAACATGCCAGAAGTTATCAACTTAAGTGTTAAAACTGAGATACTGAGGTGTGGCGATATTTGACAAAGATAAAAACATAATTTTGTTACTACTTTAGAAAGTGTTTGTTATTGCTGTTTGGTTAAACATCGTGATATGATTAACAGAAATGTGAATCTGGGTTACTGTATGTAGTCGGAGTGCAGAACACTAGCTTCTGTACTGGTGTGTCTGTGCTGTAAAGTTGTGTAACAGAAATATAATGAGTTCTGGTTGGAAATCTCCCTCCCAGGCCTGTGAGGGCGCAAAGTAGTGAAAGGGGAAGTCGTTTGATGGGCTGGCCTGACAGTTCATTTCCTTGGTCGGGAAGTCGATCAGACTGGAAGAAGATGAGACTCCATTACAGGAAAATATTGACCGGAAAGGTAAACAATGTAGCAGCTGTAATCAACAGAGAATGTCAAAAGAATCCAAATTGCAAGGAGGTTTATTTTTATAACCTTGATCAGGTGAGGGTTTGCAGTTCCAAATAATAAACACAGTCAATTTTACATACACAGTATAAAAAAAGTGGGTGCTTGCTGCAGTGCTCATGGTGCAATACAAATATACTGTGACACAGGTGTAGTGATGTCCGGGTTTGTGCTGGCCTCTGGCGACAGCTCCGGAATGTGTTAGCCGTCTACTAATAACAACAATCAACAATTAGAGACGAGATAAAACAGACAAAACCCTTACATACGATATCACAACACAGGTCCTTCTGGGTCGTTTCCTTAACCATAAACGAAGGAATATCAGATTGCTCTGTCCCCTGTTTGTACCGTCACTCATGACCCCTCTGTAAACAATTGCAACTGCTCCTCCAATCTACGGCTGCCACATCGTTTCCCTTCCGGGTCAATGAGTTAGTGCACCAGAGCTCTGCCCCCTTTCTAGATGATGACTTTCTTTTAACCCTGGGAATGAATTGTCAGGCCACCCGGTCCAAGGTACTATGTTCTTGTTACTTAGCACCCTCACAGGTCGGGAGGGAGATTTACCACCAAGAATCATTCTATTTCAGTCACGTGTCCCCAATGTATGCTGTGTTCCTTCATACTGTAGCTCTGATTTTAACTTTAAATTCCCTGTTACCCAAATTATATCCCTTTGTTCCCAAACAACAATACAATATATATTACAATAGGTATTTATCCTTCTTTTGCTCAAGTTCCATCATTCTATGCATTTCTTCTCTCACTTGCATTATTTTTTTTTTGCCATGATCTATTTTTCACTTTCCTTCAATTTCTATCCTTCTTCCACTTTCTCTGCCTTACGATAGTATGTTAGCTCTAACAAGAAAAATGCTGTATGAAAGTGGTTTTGACTGTCCTAAGAAATCCTATTTATTTTTGAAGGGTACACTGAATTATGATGTATGTGATGACCATATTTAACCTAATACAGTGCATTTATTCTCTTGAACTTGGACTGGAGAGACACTGCAGAGTGTGGGGGAACTGTGTGTTATCCAGGACTTTCATTGTATACACTGGTTCTTTTTCATTCGTTCAGTGTAGAATAGTCAATAATAACCAGCGCTGGCAATAGAACCTGATGTCTGTGAGGAGTCAAACATTGTCTATGGTTAATCACTGCAGGCAGGAAGAGCACTGAAGCATTATGTTTGGCTTTTAAATATTAGAACGTTTACTAAAAGTATAAATGGCTTAGATTTGTTTAACGGCTTTACTTGAATCAATAGATGCCTTTTTAATAACAAAACATATAGAGTTTGCAAGGTGCATGTTAATTTATCAGCCTCAAGTTTCTAGTTGAATAGTCAGCTCCTTGAAATGTCAACACATGAAATGTTTCTTTGGTGCTTCTCCTAGCAGTTAGCTGCCACACTATC
This sequence comes from Polyodon spathula, assembly GCF_017654505.1. Lineage (NCBI taxonomy): Eukaryota > Metazoa > Chordata > Actinopteri > Acipenseriformes > Polyodontidae > Polyodon > Polyodon spathula. The sequence continues at coordinate 94,941,204 of NC_054536.1, forward strand.
TAAAGGGAGGGTGGAGTGTAACAAATAGTGACTTGTTGTTTAAGTCCCAAAGGTGCATGGGTATTTTAACAGTCAAAAACGGCAAACAAAAGAAGTAGAAAACATAATGTGGACTCATTCCAGATTTGAGGGTCCATAACAGTTATGAAGTCTCTGTTTTAACCTTGACACATGGCAAGCATCACTTCAGTCATATACAAAGTATGTCACATTTTATTGGTGCAAGAGTGGCAAAAAGAGATTGATAATAAGCAATTATAGAGTTGTGTGTGGGTGGGTAATCAGGAGTGGAAATGGGGTGAAAATTCTTCTCTTCATGCCACATTGATTCATCCTTCAATGAAAGAAACATCTCATTATCCATACCTCAGCTACATGGGTGCTTATCATCCTTGCAGTTTTGCATTCAACCCAATGTTGAAAAGCTCATATGGTCCTTTAAAGAGGACAGCCACACTTACTAAAATATGGATGACAGACATGTTTGTACTGGACAAAAGGACTAATGCAAATCTAAAACTGCAAAATGAACAATCCAAATGAAAGAAACTAGTTACATTTACTGTTTTGGGGCATTAGTTAGGCAGTAGTTCTTATTGGCCATGAGGTGTCACTAGTTGTATTATCTGTGTTGCCAACCTATAGCAACATGTTTATATTTACAACAGATCATACATGTACCCTAATAGAACATACATGTGCTCAAACATATCATACAGGTGATTTAATAGATCATACATGTGCTCTAACAGATCATACAACTGTTCTAATTAAACATTTTCCCTGATTCACAGAGCTGGGTTAACATTTTGTGTTTTTTTTTTCATCTTTGCCTTCATTATTTATAGATAAAGACTTGAAGAGGCCTGCTTTCTAATTGGAGCTACTTTAATTAATAAGAAACTCCAAGCATTTTCCTAAATTCATTGCATTAGATCATATTTTTGCTAGATTCAAGAGACTGCTCGGACCGGTAGCTCTACAGATAAGAAAAAGTTTACATCCTAATTTTATAACTAAGCTCCAATTATTTTTATGGATAATATAATGAGGTAATGAGGTAATGACTTTGTCATCTTGTACCATAAAGTAGCTTCCGTTGGTTAACATACAAAATTGTTTATACACAGCAAAGGAACCTTGTATTAGAAACAGAGTCTAACCAGCCAAGATTAATTTCCCTTATGTCTAATATTCAGTCATTCATGCAGTACTTGTTAGTAAAGTATAACAGTTTATACATAGCCAAGGGTTTTGAACGGGAGACACGGCTGACCAGTAAACCAGCTCCACATGTTTAATACTTCTTCACTCAGTCAAGCAGAGCTGAGGGATACCCCATAGTAAATCTACTGATAAGGGCTCACAGCCTCATGCAGGTACCTAAGATATTAAATTTGATCAGCTTATACTGATTCTTTCACATGTAAATGTAACAGTTGTCCTGTAATAAATTATTCTGTTTTCTATTAAAGCAAAAATTAAATAGGTGCAAATACTTATTTTAGTTCAAATGTCCTATTTCAATTTTTACCTAAACATACCCCAGAGGTTGTTTTTCCTTTGCCAAATTGCAATACCTGCCAGCATCAACCCGGACATCACTTTCACCCTAGCATTTCATGGAGAACTGTAAATTGCATGTAACATCTCTTCACTTCACTGTCTTGTGTTTTGTGTTTAGTGTGGGTGTGTGTAAAACCTGAAAGTTTGGTTGTGGGTCAAACCCGGGGATTATAATTACGAGTGATACATGCCACTGTATCACTCCAACATTTATTATTTACTGGTGCTTGCCTTTGGGCTCTGGTCATTATAATTCATTAAATAAAACACCCTTGCACCTGAAAGCAATTGTCTGCGTGATTAATCTGCTCTACACTGCACTCACCTGTATTCACTCAGCACTTTGCCACATCCCCAAATAAAGTTTTTATGATAATGAATTTAAACTGGCAACACATTTCCAAGTTAATTCAATAAGATCTTAATTTCTACCTTTCCTCCCAAGGTTATAGGCCTTGGCACAGTATCTCTCAGATAAGAGCCCATGTCTTAAGTCTGGCCAGTTTCCAAGATTTAATAAGCATTGACACACCAACATGCTTTTTTTCTAACATTAGGTCAATCCCTGCTCTACATTTTCTGCAATAATTTTCCTGCTGGCTTTATATTCTTTAAAACACAGCACAGTTATTACAATATTTTAACATTGTTGCAGTTTCACAAATGTTCAATTTGTAACCCAAAGATCGTCCAGCAGGAGTGACAGTCTTGGGTCAGGTTCTACTCTCAGTGGGTCTGTCAAAGACACTACAGGATCCTTTATCCATTTCTGCACATCACAAGTGTGGGTGACAGTCTTTAAAAGCCTGACACCTGCAACAAAGTGAAACCTTGTTAGCCGGGCTCCAGTCTTTACATTCTCATTCCAATCATCAGTGGGGAAACTTCAAAGAAATTAAGCTGATTCTATCAGAGCCATGCATCTCTCTCTGCGACATACACCTTTCATTTGTACAGGGAAGCAAGATTTTTAGAGTCAAACGTAACATTATATTGTATAAGTGTAAATATAAAGAGATTTAAGTGCTAGAATTTTATTTCCAACATAGTGAAGACGTTTATTTTAATTTTTAGTAAGTAGCTTTTTTTAAATCAATTTAAATAATGTATATGATTAGATTCTGGGAGTTACAGATGTTCAATTTAATGAGTATAAAAACATGTATATTCTCAAAAAATGTAATAATAGTAATACATGTTGTTTTATTCTCATGATGTGTGGATATTAAATTATCAGATTCTGCCGAGTCAACACCCCCCCCCCCCCCTTTATGAAAGTAACTTTCCACATTGTACAGTTTTTTAATAACAAGTAAAATAATTATTGGTACGATTTATTAAAGAAAAAAAACTGCTTGAAGCAGTGCCGAGTGAACTCTCCAAACTTTTTTGCACGAGTTGATGTTCGACATCTGCAGTTAGCATGTACAGTAATGATTCCAACAATTGCTTGCATCATCAGTGATGAAGGTTCAGACGACAAAGACATGCAGTTCAGCGGTTTCAGATCACATGATACAGATTCCTCAGTCTTATACTTTCCTGTTGCTACTTTTGCCTTAACAACGTTACCCCCCCCCCCCCCCCCCCCCCCCCCCGGGCAGTGACTAGTCAGAATCTGTATTCCATTGCCTTATTTTGGCTTGAATATTCTCATATATGTACAGTACACCCTATTATGTTGCTCTAAAGCTATGGCCAAAATGTTTTGCATCACATAGAAGTTTAACACTAGAACTGCCAGAGTTTTGACGGTTTTCACTTTTATAATTTAAATTACTCTGCGTGCGTTCTTGACTTTTCCCAAATACATGTATTAAATACCCTGACGGAGTTTGAAAGTCAGAATCACAAAAATATAAAAGTTGTAAGCACTTCTACCTAGTTCTGTCAAAAGTAGTTGTTTTGACTGCTTATTACAACACATGCTTTTATTGTTAATATAACCTACAGTGCACTATTTTATATGTATACAAGCCAGTTTGTTATCTCTACCTCCGCTGAGTTTACAACAGTCTACATGAGCATATATAGTTGCTCTCTTATAATATTACTATTAGAAGAATGTTTTGAGAAATCTTGAGATTTTTGCGTTTTAATTTGAGATGAACTAGAGATATGTTTGCCTTGGCATCAGAAATTTGGAACTACTTAATTGAAAACAGCATTGCCTGCTTCAAGCTAAACATAAAACATGAACCTTTGCAGTCCATTTATTCAGCGCATGTCACGCACGTCAGGTTGTGTGTCGATCTGCTCACCATTTGTAAGTGTTAGTCCGTTGTTATTTGTCTTTTTATTTTGGTGAATGTGCCATGTCCTGCCTTTTGTCTGTGTAAACCTTTTATTTACAATAAACCGACGCAAGCAAGTGTCCTCACCATTTCACTTCATCTGTTTTGTCTCAGTGTATTCCCTTCCTGGTTATGACGTCACCCACTCCGGCCGTCTTTGTGACACGTGGTGTCCTGTGTGGGATAACAGCGCCTCCAAGCGTCAGACAGGGAGAGGTGTTTTTGCGTGGATTCAAAAAATATATATATATATATGGATAAAGTGGAGGACTACATGAAGAGGTGGCATGAGCACCAGAGGGAGTTAAAAGAAGGAGAGGCTACATGGTGCCTAGCCTGTCTGGAGTATGGGCATCTCCGTGACGTGTGCCCATATGAAGACCCTCTTTTTGGGCAGGCCTTCGATCGGGGTGAGGTAGAGACCGCGGAGGAGTGGGTCCACTTGAAGGCTATACCATCGCCGCAGGTGGATCAGGAAACCTGCCTCACCTGCCTCAAAGGAGAGGAGTGGTGCTTTGCCGTCGGCGAGGTCGGGCACAAATCACCCGACCGACCCCCTCCATGGCAAGAGATGGAACTGGCCCAGGAGAGGAAGGTGAGGAGGAGGCAGAGAAGGGGAAAGGAGAAGAGGAAAGCAGAGTGTCCACCGCCCAAGTCTCCACCAGCAGAGGAAGAATGCCTGCTGGTTTCGCCTCCAGAGCCAGAGGGAGAGGAGCCATTGATGCCATCCCCAGTGCCAGAGGGAGAGGTCCCACCGCTGTCTCCAGAGCAGCAGGAGCTGCCTCTGCCTCCACCAACACAACCAGCAGAGGAAGAATGCCTGCTGGTTTCCCCTGCAAGAGAGGCAGAGCCGCACCAGTCCCCTGCAAGAGAGGCAGAGCCGCACCAGTCCCCTGTAATAAGGGTAGACTACACGTCGCTCCCACCTCCGTCACCATGACACTACACGCCGCTCCAACCTCCGCCGCAAGGAGACTATATGGCTCAGCTACCTCCACTGCCAGGAGCAGAGCAGCAGGAGATGCCTCTGCCTCCTCCACCAGCAGAGGATGAATGCCTGCTGGGTCCTCGTCCACCAGCAGAGGCTGAATGCCTTCTGGGTCCCCATCCACCAGTAGAGGGTGAATGCCTGGTGGGTCCCTTTCCACCAGCAGAGGATGAATGCCTGCTGGTATCACTTTCCCCACCAGCAGAGGATGAATACCTGCTGGTATCACTTTCCCCACTCTCACGAGGAGAGGAGCTCCCTCTGCCTCCATCACCATCAGGGGGAGAGGAGCAGGAGATGCCTCTCCCTGTACAAGAAACAGTACCAGGACTTGATGCTGGCATTCCTCAGCAATCAATGCATAGTCTGCTGAGGGGAGCACAGCGGAAAACAGCCTGGCCGCAGCGGCTACGAAAAGGCCCAGCACCGCCGCAGCCACTGCCACAGTGGCCAACATCCGCACACCAGCTTGTCCTGACTGTCTGCCTCACTCCGCCCAAGGATACCTGCCTCGCTCCACTCAAGGATGCCTACCTCAATTCACCCAAGGATGCCTGCCTTGAACTGAACACAATAGTCTAGATGAGGTCTTACTAATGCATTGTACAGATTTAACATTTCTTCCCTTGATTTAAATTCAGCACTTTCCACAATGTATCCAAGCATTTTGTTGGCCTTTTTTACAGCTTCCCACATTGCCTTGATGAAGACATTTCTGAGTCAATATAAACTACTAGATCTTTTTCATAGATTCCTTCTTCAATTTCAGTATCTCCCATATGATATTTATAACCCACATTTGTATTGCCTGCGTGCAGTACCTTACACTTTTCTCTATTAAATGTCATTTGCCATGTGTGCCCAGTTATGAATGCTGTCTAGATCATTTTGAATGACCTTTGCTGTTGCAATGGTGTTTGCCACTCCTTCTATTTTTGCATTGTCTGCAAATTTAACAAGATTGCTTACTATACCAGAATCTAAATCATTAATGTGTACGCCACTTGTTACCTCACTCCATTTTGAGGTTTCTCCTCTAATGTTAACCACTCTCTAATTCATGTGCAGACATTTACATGAATCTTTACTGCATTCAATTTGGATTCATTTTGGATCTTATTATAGTTTCCATAAGTTTTGCTTTAAATCATTGAATGTCTCAATGTACTCAAGAGCCAGAAAGCAAATACATAACTTACCGGAGTGTACTGTATTGGCAGAGGCTACAGAGTAAAGACATTGGCTGGGTTTTAATCATGCTACTATAGTGCATTCATGACTACGTACAAATGATGCATGATCGTGCTCATTCCAAAAGTGCACGGCAAAAAAAGCACGGTAAAGTGTGCGCTTATTGGCCTAATTTGTCCCATAGCAACAAACTCGACAGTCGTGTAAAATACTTCACGATAGACTTTCTTGCAATACCACGATACCTCCTCCACTTCCCCCATATAAAAGAACGCTATTCTCTGGGAACGTTCTTTCTACCCTGTTGTCCTCCTCTAGACTGTAGCATAAGATTTTCCTTATCCCAATCTTACTCATACAAATCAGTTAAATATCCATCCATCCATTATTATCAATCCGCTTCTCCTGTTGAGGGTAGCTGCTAAATTATATATAAATTGTATAATTGATTTATACCAATACAATGATGTCAGCAGTTTATAACATTATTTATTCATTTCAGTGTATTATGAATAGGGCTGGGATTTAGTCACGGTGTTTGCAGGTGTCACGGATTCCGAATCTTTTGCTAGTGTCCTTGAGTTTTGCTGTTGTGCGTGACTTGCAGGGATGTTTGTAAATTGTGTTCAATCTGTATGTGATTTTATTGGAAAGTGTTTCTCCTTAACATTACATTTCAGATTTAAAATCAATGCATTTATCATTTATTAATTCTATAAGACAGCTGTGCAGGAGATTTAAAATAAACGCTATTCAGAGACTCTGATTCTGAACGTGCCATCAAAACTTGTATGTAGGGAATCGTACACTGATTTACATGTTCCTAGTGCTTATTCAATAGAAAGACAGAAAATAGATTGCTTCATTATGGCCAGCCACCAAAATTAGAGCAGTCTGGCTCTATATAAGCATTTTCCCGATGGTGCTGTCCTTTAATGTAACGGTAAAGTAAACCGTTCTGTATTTTGACATTTCTATTGTGGGGGGAGGGGGCTAGTGGTAATATTCCTCTGTCCAGGAGAACAGCCACCAAGAAAAGGTGTTAAAATCAAGCCTCGCTCAGGACAACTTGAAGCTGCTAGAGACTGGAAGATGCTGGCAGATGTTGGTCAACAGCTTATTTTGCCACCTGAGATTGCCACCACTAACCTTCTACCAGACATTGTCTTGTGGTCTGGATTAGCACGTCTTGTTCATCTGGTAGAGTTAACAGTGTCATGGGAAGATGCTGTGGATGAGGCGTATGAGAGGAAGAAACTTCGGTATGCTCAACTAGCTGCTGAAGTGGAACAGCGAGGATGGAGAGTCCGAGTTTACCCAGTGGAGGTGGGTTGTCGAGGATTTGTGGCACACTCTACAAAACCGGTTTCTCAGAGACGACGGGTTTAGTGGCCAAGAGTTGCGTCGCACATTGAAGAACTTATCTGAAGCAGCAGAAAGGAACAGGAACTGGCTATGGTTGAGAAGGAAAGATTCTGGATGGGGATCTCAAGCACAATAGAAAGAAAGCAATGCTGATGTATAGGTAAGTAAGCTGGACTGAGCTGAGTGGGGGATGGAGGGGGGTGATGCTGGGATGCCAGAATCACTGTTGAGCTCTCTTGAGGTGTCGTGGGCTAGTCAACGAAACACAGAGGATGGAACGTGCCCACTTGGAGACCCCAGAGATGTACCCTACTTAGCTCAATCTAGATGGTTGTCATGCTGATGCGCTGGGGATACTACACTGGGTTGATCCCTGGAGCCAGCATCACAGCCGTTGTGTGTGCTGATGCGCTGGTGAGGCAAAATGAGCTGAATCCTGTAGCCAGCATTACACTTCACCAATTAACACCAGACAGAAGGATATCTACATCATCAGATGGAAAGCAACGCAAATGGATGGAGATGCAGATGGCTCACACTAGTTTACTGCAAAGGTACGTCTTAGCGAGAGCGGAGTTCAAAATCAGCATGAAGTTCAACATCTACTCTCATGTAATGGAAATCATAATAAATAACACCGTACTTGCTGTCCTTTTTTATTTTTTTATTTTTTAGAGAAGAAAAACAAATTTTGAATCAAACTAAGCTCTTCGATTAAATACTTCTTGAAAGTTATGTTAACAGTTTATAAATTCAGTGTGTGTGTGTGTGTGTGTGTGTGTGTGTGTGTGTGTGTGTGTGTGTGTGTGTGTGTGCTATACTAACTGTTATCATTCACTGCGGGATATACATTGAACAGTTTCCTCTTTTTAATTGAAATTATTGTTCCACTTGTGTTTTAATTGTTGTACAGTGTGTTACGTTTGCCGTTTCTTAGCCTTTCCCCTGTTTGCGTCTTTATTCTCTGCTTAGTTCAGCGCTTATAAATGCTGCTGTTAGTTAGTAATCACCATTGCAGAGCAAATGAAAAAACAACACGTTGAAATTTAATTTGCTCGTCTCGTCCTTCTTTGCCGAACCTGTGCGCACCAATGCCGCAATATGCCTTTATTAAAGACAGGATCAACCTTGCAAAGCAATGCCACCATTTTCACCAGTGTTACAGGTGCTCTGGTTGAACTTGTTAGAAACAGAACGCTCCTGCAGGTATGAGATAAATTCAAGAAAATGAAACATCTGTACCTGCAGGAGAGACAACGCCTGCAGTTCTCCGGTCAAAGCTCGAGGTCCCAATTTCGGTTCTGGGAGGAAATGCACCGGTTAATGGGTGAGCGGCCAGTGGCGGTGGCATCGAACCATTTGCTGGAATCCTCATCCTCCCAGACGTCCTGTGAAATACCAGCCCCATTAATTGCTCCAGCCATCATTTACTTTTCTAAAATAGAATATGCTGCAATCTATATTATTATTTTCTTCTTCTTGGCAGCATGAACCGTTTTAACTGCAAGCCCTTTGCATTCTAGACAGATGGGGGGGGTAACCACTTCATCTCTGCCTAGTGCGTAAAACCTCATGTAAACCCCTATGGATTATTTGAATGTTATCCTTTATCGCGCAGCATCTCTTTTCAGTGTGTTTGGTGATATTTAAATAAACCTTCCCATTGTTTTATTATTAATGACGTCATTTGCATTTGGATGACTAAATTCTCTCTCTAAAATAAACTCTCATGTAAACGTGGAAGCAGAACTGTCATGACCATAAAAGCATGAGGGATGTTGTCACGCTTTTCAATTTTTGCTTGTAAATTGCCCCATTGAGTCTCAAAACGTTAATCAAAAGAGGAATACAACTTGTATATCTTATGCTTTGTTCTTCTGAGCAACTTCCCAGCATGAAGTTGGCATGTTTACTTTTCGAGGAAATTGATCAAAGTGATTTCAGCTGCTGTCACTGATGTCTTTGTATATACTGTCTGCTCGTATTGTTTGTGAGCTCTGATATGATAGGCACTAGATGGGGTTACAAATAGATTCTGCTCCAGTTCACAGGATGTCAGTAGAAGTTTATCCATAAAGTAAGTGGGAGCTTGAAGTACAGTGCTCCCTCGATAGCTTACAATTCAAAATAAGCACACATTCACTTAATTCACATGTTAACAGTAAATTATACAACTACTGTAATATTATCCAATTATTTAAAATAATATAATTGTTCTTTACCTTAATATATCAAGGTATTTCCCTCTGTGTTTAGGTATTTTTATTTTATTTTCAAGTTTTTCAGCACAACCCAATAGAATTATATTTCGTTTTGATTTCATTTTCATTTGATCCCAAAGTAAGCTTTTTTCGACTCATGAATCTAATTTACATGCAAAGTTTGTTCACCCTATTTGCGTATGGATATTTATTGCTTACCTGTGATGAATGGTGTAGTTTTGTATGGTAAATATATTTTTGTTTATGATATTTATTGCTTACCTGTGATGAATGGATATTTATTGCTTACCTGTGATGAATGGTGTAGTTTTGTATGGTAAATGTATTTTTGTTTATGATATTTATTGCTTACCTGTGATGAATGGTGTAGTTTTGTATGGTAAATGTATTTTTGTGAATGGATATTTATTGCTTACCTGTGATGAGTGGTGTAGTTTTGTATGGTAAATGTATTTTTGTTTATGATATTTATTGCTTACCTGTGATGAGTGGTGTAGTTTTGTATGGTAAATGTATTTTTGTTTATGATATTTATTGCTTACCTGTGATGAATGGTGTAGTTTTGTATGGTAAATGTATTTTTGTTTATGATATTTATTGCTTACCTGTGATGAATGGTGTAGTTTTGTATGGTAAATGTATTTTTGTTTATGATATTTATTGCTTACCTGTGATGAGGAGTGGTATGTAGTTTTGTATGGTAAATGTATTTTTGTATGGTATGTATTTTTGCTTATGATATTTATTGCTTACCTGTGATGAATGGTGTAGTTTTGTATGGTAAATGTATTTTTGTTATGATATTTATTGCTTATGTTTTGTATATTTATTGCTTACCTGTGATGAGTGGTGTAGTTTTGTATGGTAAATGTATTTTTGTTTATGATATTTATTGCTTACCTGTGATGAATGGTGTAGTTTTGTATGGTAAATGTATTTTTGTTTATGATATTTATTGCTTACCTGTGATGAGGTGGTTTTATGTAGTTTTGTATGGTAAATGTATTTTTGTTTATGGTATATTTATTGCTTACCTGTGATGAATGGTGTAGTTTTGTATGGTAAATGTATTTTTGTTTATGATATTTATTGCTTACCTGTGATGAATGGTGTAGTTTTGTATGGTAAATGTATTTTTGTGTATGATATTTATTGCTTACCTGTGATGAGGTGTGGTGTAGTTTTGTATGGTAAATGTATTTTTGGTAAATATGATATTTATTGCTTACCTGTGATGAGTGGTGTAGTTTTGTATGGTAAATGTATTTTTGCTTATGATATTTATTGCTTACCTGTGATGAATGGTGTAGTTTTGTATGGTAAATGTATTTTTGTTTATGATATTTATTGCTTACCTGTGATGAATGGTGTAGTTTTGTATGGTAAATGTATTTTTGTTTATGATATTTATTGCTTACCTGTGATGAATGGTGTAGTTTTGTATGGTAAATGAATTTTTTTTAATGATATTTATTGCTTACCTGTGATGAGTGGAGTAGTTTTGTATGGTAAATGTATTTTTGTTTATGATATTTATTGCTTTCCTGTGATGAATGGTGTAGTTTTGTATGGTAAATGTATTTTTGTGTATGGATATTTATTGCTTACCTGTGATGAGTGGTGTAGTTTTGTATGGTAAATGTATTTTTGTGAATGGATATTTATTGCTTACCTGTGATGAATGGTGTAGTTTTGTATCGTAAATGTATTTTTGTTTATGTAAAAACCTCTACCACTCTGTTGCTGGAGTAATTGGTGGTAACTGGTCACGTTTATCATTATGTCAGATTTGTTTTTTCTTTGTAACACATACCTAATATTACTTTCTTATTTACAGTTAATCGATTTCCATTAAAATGCAATAAGTACCTGGCAAAAAGAATACTGAGGGGTGTTCTCTTAGCCAGAGTTGACTGCAATAAGAAATTAACCTGGGAGCGATCATTCTGAAATAAGTTTGCCACCTGTCACTGTTTTGTGAGCAAGTTGTCCCTGGAATTCAATATACCTTCCCACGACATTAAAAAGTCAAGTTTTTTAGCCTTCTCCTGTTTTCTAATCTTATGCTGCCACATCCAGGTACATTACAACAGCAACACCTGAATGCCAGTACCACAAACTGAGCACAAATAAAGAAGTCGGGGGCCACTAGGGAAGATTATTCTGCTGTAAAAGCAAAACCGAAAATGTTCCAGCTGTTTAATGAGCATAATTAGCCTTCTGTAGAAAAATAATATTATCATTTGCATTCTACTGTCATCGATGTCTGTGTGAAGAAACAGGATTTTGAGAATAATGTGTCAGTTTTTATTTCTGGCAATTAAATCATCAGTCCTCCGAGGCATTTAAAAGACAAAAAGGCAATTTAAAGATTTGGTAGGTGTGCGAGTGGATTGAGGCTGAGAGACAGAGTAAAGGCAAAAATAAAGTTATTTTATTAAATAAAATAGTCAAATAAACAGGCACAAGGGCCAACAAAAAAAAACAAAACAGTCAGGTTCCAGGTTTTTAAACAAGATATTCCTTTCTTTTAAAATACAAAACGCGCCAACACAAACACAAACACAAACACAAACACAAACACAAACACAAACACAAACACAAACACAAACACAAACACAAACCCTACTACTACTCTACTGCCAGCCAGGACCTCTCCCCTGGCTTTTATCCCCTGTGGCTGGAGCCCAATTAATCAATAATTATTCAATTAGGGCTCCAGCCACATTCTCACATGTTTTTCTGGCAGGGTGAAATTTAACCCCCTCCCTGCCAGTTCCAAGCATGTTCATATAGACGGGGAGTTCTCCGTCACAGTAGGTTATATCACAGTGCATAATTATTACACACATTTCACATCTTCATATATAGAGATTCCCAGTGAGCATGTTATTCCACTTATGTTATTCTACTCTTGTAACTAACAAAAATGTATCTATATCTATCTATCTATCTATCTATCTCTCTCTCTCTCTCTCTCTCTCTCTCTCTCTCTCTCTCTCTCTCTCTCTATATATATATATATATATATATATATATATATATATATATATATATATATACTTTGCATGAAAACGTTATGTGATACACATATACACACATAATACCACACACCACACACCAGTGCCTATAGAAAGTCACGGATACACCCTTTCAGTGTATACTTTTTGTTGTTTTAGTCTGAGAAAAACAACGGAAAAATCTTTAAAAACGTATTTTTTTTTTTAGGCATTTAACTACACATCCTACCCCACAACTTCCAAGTGAAAAAAAATATTCTAGAAATTTGTAGAGAATTAATTAAAAATAAAAACTGAAATAACTTGGTTGGATGTCTACCGCTCTTGTAATAGCAATCCTAAATTAGCTCACATGTAACCAAACTTTATCACCTTCCATGTGATGTAATGAACATGCAGTTTAGAGTCCCACCATCTCCGTTCTATTTTACAGCCCGCTTATTTCATCTTATGAGTTGTATCATTGAACCACTGTGAGATTTTTTTTAAAGACACTCTCTTTGTTTTGATTGGTCCTACAGTATCTAAGATGCCAGTCAAGGTGGTGTTGTAGGTTTTAACCATCTCATCTACTGAGGAGGACTCATAGAGTGATAATGAACTCAATACATCACAAAGCTTAACAGCAGTTGAAGAATTAATTACCCAGGATTTAAATGTACGCTCCACAGTCTTTGTAGATACTGGCAGATTCACCTCAAAAAGAATGGCAAGATGATTAGAATTAGTAAGATCTAGGGTTATAATGTTCTTAACAGCTAAACCACGAGAAATTACCAGATCTAAAGTATGGTCATGATTATACGTAGGACCTTTGACATGCAAGATATAGTCTAAGGAATCTAGTAGCCTCAAAAATTCCAAGGAGTTGGAATCAGAATCAATGTCAATGTTAAAAGGTTAAAATCACTAAATAAAATAATCCTATCATATTTGACTATCAGTATAGATAGCAGATTCCCAAATTCAACCAGAAATAGCAGGTTTGACTTATGTGGTTAATAAATAATTACAATATGAACAGGTAATGGACTGTTTAATGTCAAAGTTAAAACTTCAAAAGATGGATAACCTTCAACAATTTCCTGTTTGATTCTAAGTTCTCTACGGAAAACAGTAGCAAGTCCAACTCCCTGCCCAGTAGAGCGAGCTTTCTGGAAAAAGGAATTGTTAGGTGAACAAACCTCAATCAGGGAAACATTGGCATTTGTTCCAAGCAAAGTTTCAGTTAAAGAGAGAATATCAATGTTGTAATCCTGAATAAAATCACTAATTAACGGAGCCTTATTGGACAACGATCTGACATTAAATAAACCTAGGTGTAAATTGGTCCAATCAAGAGCTTGTAATTGAGCAGGGGTAATAGGAATTTGATGAAGGTTACTGTAGCACACGCCTCTGTGTTACTCAGCGGGTAACGGAAATGACAAGATACTTTAACCTGAATTTTACATACCTCTTTAGATTCCCTCCCCTCCCCAGTTCCTAGTTTAAATACCTTGTGAGGTGGCGTTTGATGTTATCAGCTACCCTGCTTGCCCCTGACCCATTTATGTTATAGTTATAAAATAAGGAATTGGATTGCATTATTGAGGAGTTTAGTGATAAAATGAGTGATCAGGGGAGGATTTATCAGTATTCATGACTATGAAGAGGTATGTGAAAAATACAGCGAACAAGGGGTGGGGCTTGACTGGAGATGCAGTACTGAGTGTCCTTTTGTGATGCAGTGTCTTTTAAACACTGTGGTGAAAAAATGGACCGCAGACCTGCGAGAATAATTCTGCATCCTAACTTGTTCAGCTGTTTTGTTAAGGATTTAAAATCCTTTCAGATTTTCTGTTCCTCATGTCATTGGTACCATCATGTACAATGACCACAGGCTCTTTTTCTGTGATTTAATAATATGCGCATTCTTGATTCAACATCCTTTCCTTTTGCTCCGGGGAGGCAGGTAACAACCCTATATACGGGATCTTTATAGCTAAACTCACTATCGACACAGCATAGAATTGAATGACCTACTAACACCATCTCACCCCTGTGTTCATCCAGCACTAGGTCATCATCGCTCAGTGCTTGGAATCCATTAGCTAGATCAGTCTCCTCTCTATGTTGACTGCTTGGTGTCGTGCTCCTCTTTGTACTTTTTCTAACAGTTACCCACTCCCCACTCACTTCATGCCTTTCATCCATATTTACCTCCTCAGGTCCCTCTACACATACAGTTCCACTGTCATGCTGTGGCACTGAAACGTCATACGGAGCAGGCACATTTATAAAGTTAAAATCAGAGACCTTTTCAGTCTCATCTTCAGTATCTAAAACAAACTAATTTTGTTAAAACTATTTTCACTGAACTGCTCATTCTCGTTTATGCTTCTAAGTATTCCAATTAATTTTTCAGGCTTAGCAATGTTCTTTAGAATCCATAGTGTGTGGAAAACAAGAAATAAATAGGATTTATAATAATTTAACATGGTAAAGAGCAGATGAAAGAAATGGTGAGAAACTAATAAAAACAAAAGGTAAAACAGTGCCAACAAAGTGCCAACAAAGTTCTGCTCAACTAGCAGCAGCCTGTCATAGGATAGCTAGGACAAATACAGATAACCAACAGCACCTCTCACAGGCTAGCTAGGACAAATACAGATAACCAGCAACACCTTCAACAGGCTAGCTAGGACAAATACAGATAACCAGCAGCACCTCTCACAGGCTAGCTAGGACAAATACAGATAACCAGCAGCACCTCTCACAGGCTAGCTAGGACAAATACAGATAACCAGCAGCACCTCTCACAGGCTAGCTAGGACAAATACAGATAACCAGCAGCACCTCTCACAGGCTAGCTAGGACAAATACAGATAACCAGCAGCACCTCTCACAGGCTAGCTAGGACAAATACAGATAACCAGCAGCACCTCTCACAGGCTAGCTAGGACAAATACAGATAACCAGCAGCACCTCTCACAGGCTAGCTAGGACAAATACAGATAACCAGCAGCACCTCTCACAGGCTAGCTAGGACAAATACAGATAACCAGCAGCACCTCTCACAGGCTAGCTAGGACAAATACAGATAACCAGCAGCACCTCTCACAGGCTAGCTAGGACAAATACAGATAACCAGCAGCACCTCCAACAGGCTAGCTAGGACAAATACAGATAACCAGCAGCACCTCTCACAGGCTAGCTAGGACAAATACAGATAACCAGCAGCACCTCTCACAGGCTAGCTAGGACAAATACAGATAACCAGCAGCACCTCTCACAGGCTAGCTAGGACAAATACAGATAACCAGCAGCACCTCTCACAGGCTAGCTAGGACAAATACAGATAACCAGCAGCACCTCTCACAGGCTAGCTAGGACAAATACAGATAACCAGCAACACCTCTCAACAGGCTAGCTAGGACAAATACAGATAACCAGCAGCACCTCTCAACAGGCTAGCTAGGACAAATACAGATAACCAGCAGCACCTCTCACAGGCTAGCTAGGACAAATACAGATAACCAGCAGCACCTCTCACAGGCTAGCTAGGACAAATACAGATAACCAGCAGCACCTCTCACAGGCTAGCTAGGACAAATACAGATAACCAGCAGCACCTCTCACAGGCTAGCTAGGACAAATACAGATAACCAGCAGCACCTCTCACAGGCTAGCTAGGACAAATACAGATAACCAGCAGCACCTCTCACAGGCTAGCTAGGACAAATACAGATAACCAGCAGCACCTCTCACAGGCTAGCTAGGACAAATACAGATAACCAGCAGCACCTCTCACAGGCTAGCTAGGACAAATACAGATAACCAGCAGCACCTCTCACAGGCTAGCTAGGACAAATACAGATAACCAGCAGCACCTCTCACAGGCTAGCTAGGACAAATACAGATAACCAGCAGCACCTCTCACAGGCTAGCTAGGACAAATACAGATAACCAGCAGCACCTCTCACAGGCTAGCTAGGACAAATACAGATAACCAGCAGCACCTCTCACAGGCTAGCTAGGACAAATACAGATAACCAGCAGCACCTCTCACAGGCTAGCTAGGACAAATACAGATAACCAGCAGCACCTCTCACAGGCTAGCTAGGACAAATACAGATAACCAGCAGCACCTCTCACAGGCTAGCTAGGACAAATACAGATAACCAGCAGCACCTCTCACAGGCTAGCTAGGACAAATACAGATAACCAGCAGCACCTCCAACAGGCTAGCTAGGACAAATACAGATAACCAGCAGCACCTCTCACAGGCTAGCTAGGACAAATACAGATAACCAGCAGCACCTCTCACAGGCTAGCTAGGACAAATACAGATAACCAGCAGCACCTCTCACAGGCTAGCTAGGACAAATACAGATAACCAGCAGCACCTCTCACAGGCTAGCTAGGACAAATACAGATAACCAGCAGCACCTCTCACAGGCTAGCTAGGACAAATACAGATAACCAGCAGCACCTCTCACAGGCTAGCTAGGACAAATACAGATAACCAGCAGCACCTCTCACAGGCTAGCTAGGACAAATACAGATAACACAGGCTAGCTAGGACAAATACAGATAACAGCAGCACCTCTCACAGGCTAGCTAGGACAAATACAGATAACCAGCAGCACCTCTCACAGGCTAGCTAGGACAAATACAGATAACCAGCAGCACCTCTCACAGGCTAGCTAGGACAAATACAGATAACCAGCAGCACCTCTCACAGGCTAGGACAAATACAAATAACCAGCAGCAGCACCTCTCACAGGCTAGCTAGGACAAATACAGATAACCAGCAGCACCTCTCACAGGCTAGCTAGGACAAATACAGATAACCAGCAGCACCTCTCACAGGCTAGCTAGGACAAATACAGATAACCAGCAGCACCTCTCACAGGCTAGCTAGGACAAATACAGATAACCAGCAGCACCTCTCACAGGCTAGCTAGGACAAATACAGATAACCAGCAGCACCTCTCACAGGCTAGCTAGGACAAATACAGATAACCAGCAGCACCTCTCACAGGCTAGCTAGGACAAATACAGATAACCAGCAGCACCTCCAACAGGCTAGCTAGGACAAATACAGATAACCAGCAGCACCTCCAACAGGCTAGCTAGGACAAATACAGATAACCAGCAGCACCTCTCACAGGCTAGCTAGGACAAATACAGATAACCAGCAGCACCTCTCACAGGCTAGCTAGGACAAATACAGATAACCAGCAGCACCTCTCACAGGCTAGCTAGGACAAATACAGATAACCAGCAGCACCTCTCACAGGCTAGCTAGGACAAATACAGATAACCAGCAGCACCTCTCACAGGCTAGCTAGGACAAATACAGATAACCAGCAGCACCTCTCACAGGCTAGCTAGGACAAATACAGATAACCAGCAGCACCTCTCACAGGCTAGCTAGGACAAATACAGATAACCAGCAGCACCTCTCACAGGCTAGCTAGGACAAATACAGATAACCAGCAGCACCTCTCACAGGCTAGCTAGGACAAATACAGATAACCAGCAGCACCTCTCACAGGCTAGCTAGGACAAATACAGATAACCAGCAGCACCTCTCACAGGCTAGCTAGGACAAATACAGATAACCAGCAGCACCTCTCACAGGCTAGCTAGGACAAATACAGATAACCAGCAGCACCTCTCACAGGCTAGCTAGGACAAATACAGATAACCAGCAGCACCTCCAACAGGCTAGCTAGGACAAATACAGATAACCAGCAGCACCTCTCACAGGCTAGCTAGGACAAATACAGATAATCAGCAGCACCTCTCACAGGCTAGCTAGGACAAATACAGATAACCAGCAGCACATCTCACAGGCTAGCTAGGACAAATACAGATAACCAGCAGCACCTCCAACAGGCTAGCTAAGACAAATACAGATAACCAGCATCACCTCTCACAGGCTAGCTAGGACAAATACAAATAAGAACATAAGAAAGTTTACACACGAGAGGAGGCCATTCGGCCCATCTTGCTCGTTTGGTTGTTAGTAGCTTATTGATCCCAAAATCTCATCAAGTAGCTTCTTGAAGGATCCCAGGGTGTCAGCTTCAACAACATTACTGGGGAGTTGATTCCAGACCCTCACAATTCTCTGTGTAAAAAAGTGTCTCCTATTTTCTGTTCTGAATGCCTCTTTTTCTAAACTCCATTTGTGACCCCTGGTCCTTGTTTCTTTTTTCAGGCTGAAAAAGTCCCTTGGGTCGACACTGTCAATACCTTTTAGAATTTTGAATGCTTGAATTAGGTCGCTACGTAGTCTTCTTTGTTCAAGACTGAACAGATTCAATTCTTTTAGCCTGTCTGCATATGACATGCCTTTTAAGCCCGGAATAATTCTGGTCGCTCTTCTTTGCACTCTTTCTAGAGCAGCAATATCTTTTTTATAGCGAGGTGACCAGAACTGAACACAATATTCAAGATGAGGTCTTACTAGTGCATTGTACAGTTTTAACATTACTTCCCTTGATTTAAATTCAACACTTTTCACAATGTATCCGAGCATCTTGTTAGCCTTTTTTATAGCTTCCCCACATTGTCTAGATGAAGACATTTCTGAGTCAACAAAAACTCCTAGGTCTTTTTCATAGATTCCTTCTCCAATTTCAATATCTCCCATATGATATTTATAATGTACATTTTTATTTCCTGCGTGCAGTACCTTACACTTTTCTCTATTAAATGTCATTTGCCATGTGTCTGCCCAGTTCTGAATCTTGTCTAGATCATTTTGAATGACCTTTGCTGCTGCAACAGTGTTTTCCACTCCTCCTACTTTTGTGTCGTCTGCAAATTTAACAAGTTTGCTTACTATACCAGAATCTAAATCATTAATGTAGATTAGGAATAGCAGAGGACCTAATACTGATCCCTGTGGTACACCACTGGTTACCACACTCCATTCTGAGGTTTTTCCTCTAATCAGTACTTTCTGTTTTCTACATGTTAACCACTCCCTAATCCATGTACATGTGTTTCCTTGAATCCCAACTGTGTTCAGTTTGAGAATTAATCTTTTGTGCGGGACTTTGTCAAAAGCTTTCTGGAAATCTAAATAAACCATGTCATATGCTTTGCAATTATCCATTATGGATGTTGCATCCTCAAAAAAATCAAGCAAGTTAGTTAGGCACGATCTCCCTTTCCTAAAACCATGTTGACTGTCTCCCAGTACCCTGTTACCATATAGGTAATTTTCCATTTTGGATCTTATTATAGTTTCCATAAGTTTGCATATAATAGAAGTCAGGCTTACTGGTCTGTAGTTACCTGGTTCAGTTTTGTTTCCCTTTTTGTGGATCGGTATTACGTTTGCAATTTTCCAGTCTGTCGGTACCACCCCTGTGTCAAGAGACTGCTGCATGATCTTGGTTAGCGGTTTGTAAATTACTTCTTTCATTTCTTTGAGTACTACTGGGAGGATCTCATCCGGCCCAGGGGATTTGTTTATTTTAAGAGCTCCTAGTCCCTTTAACACTTCTGCCTCAGTTATGCTAAAGTTATTTAAAACTGGATAGGAACTGGATGACATGTGGGGCATGTTGTCAGTATCTTCCTTTGTAAAAACTTGTGAAAAGTAATCATTTAACATATTTGCTATTTTTTTTTCTTCATCTATGATTTTGCCATTTGTATCTCTTAAACATTTAATCTCCTCTTTGAATGTTCTCTTGCTGTTGTAATATTGGAAAAACATTTTGGAATTGGTTTTAGCTCCCTTAGCAATGTTCATTTCTATTTCTCTCTTGGCCTTTCTAACTTCCTTTTTGACTTGCATTTGCAGTTCTGTGTACTCTTTCTGCGTACTTTCTTTTTGGTCCTTTTTTAATGCTCTGTAAAGTGCCTTTTTTCGCTGAATATTTTTTTTAATTGATCTATTAAACCATTTTGGCAATTTAGTTTTACATTTAGATTTGTCTACTTTAGGGATATAATTGTTTTGTGCCTCTAGTACTACATTTTTGAAGAACAACCATCCTTCTTCTGTGGGTGTTTTCTCTATTTTACTCCAATCTACTTCTGTTAGTCTCTGTTTCATACCTTCATAGTTTGCTTTTCTAAAATTGTAAACCTTAGCTTTAGTCATTTCTTTTGGGGATTTAAAAAACACTTCAAATGAGACCATGTTGTGGTCTGAGTTTGCCAGTGGTTCTCTGACCTCTGTTTTAGTTATTCTATCTTCGTTATTTGAAAAGACTAAATCAAGGCATGCCTCCCCTCTAGTCGGTGCCTTGACAAATTGTGTTAGGAAGCAGTCATTTGTCATTTCCACCATTTCTATTTCATCCTTCGCGCTACCCACCGGGTTTTCCCATTTTATTTGGGGGAAGTTGAAATCCCCCATTAGTATGGCTTCTCCTTTGCTACACACATTTCTAATGTCATTGTATAACAGATTATTGTGCTCACCGTCTGAATCTGGCGGTCTATAGCATGCTCCTATTATTATGCCTTTTGAATTTTTGTCTGTTATTCTGACCCATATTGATTCGGTTTTATTTTCTTTGTCCAGGTTTAACACCTGGGCTTCAAGACTGTTTCTTATGTATAGCGCTACCCCTCCTCCTCTTCTGTCCTGCCTGTCTTTCCTATACAGTGTATACCCACAAATATTATATTCGTCCCCATCACTCTCAGATAACCACGTTTCTGTAACACCTATCACATCATAGTTACCTGTTAGTGCAGTAGCTTCAAGTTCTAGAATTTTGTTTCTGATACTTCTAGCATTTAGATAAATACATTTAATGGTTGTCTTACCTGAGTTGTTGTTCTTGTTTTGATGCGGTCTCCCTTCTGTTTTTTTTGTTGATTTCTCCCCCCTTCCTTTCTAGTTTAAATGCTTCTGAACCTGCTCGAGGATCTTTTCTCCAAGTAGACTGGTTCCCTTGTTATTTAAATGCAGTCCATCCCGTCTATACAGATAGTCCTCGTTGTAGAATGTGGTCCAATGATCAAGATAGGTGAAGCCTTCCCGTGTGCACCACGTCTTCAGCCATGCGTTTTGATTAATTATTTCCAGCTGTCCATATGGTCCTTTGCAAGGTGCCGGTAGTATACCAGAAAATACCACAGTTTTGGTTTTCTCTTTTAATTTCCTTCCTAGCTCTCTGAATTTGTTTTGCAGGGATTTTGGTCTGTCTCTTCCAATGTTGTTTGTACCAATGTGGACGACTACTACCGGGTCGTCTCCTGTTCGTTCTAGGAGCCTGTCCACGTTTTCAGTGATGTGCTTGACCGAGGCTCCCGGAAGGCAGCACACTGTTGTAGTAAGGGGGTCCAAACTGCAAATTGAACTTGCTGTGTTTCTCAATATGGAGTCCCCAACAATCATGACCTCCCTTCTTTTTGCTGTCTGGTCACCACTGTCAATAGGGTCCTGGATGTTGTTCCTTTCATTCTCTTGTTGTTGGTTCTGCTCATCAAAATTCTGAAGTGACTCAAATCTGTTGGTTGTTTTGATTTCTGGTGGCTGTGTTTGACCAAGTTTCTTTTTTTCCCTGCTTCTGCCTACCTGAACCCAGCTGTTCTGACCTTCTATCTCCCTGGTGGCTTTCAGTCTGTTAGGGGTGATGCAGACTTCCATGAATTGTGGGTGTGCCAGTTCCTCAAGATCCTGTTGCTGTCTCACTTCTTCCAGCTCCATTTCTAGCATACTTACTAGTTTATGCAAATCCTGGATCGCGCGGCACTTTACGTACACTTGGTTTAGCTCCGCTGGGTTTTCTCGGATTTCCCACATCAAGCAGGTGTCACAGATTACTGGCTTGAAGACCATGTTGAGGTTTTTTTTTTTGAAGTTTAGTTTCTTCTGCAGCCGTCAACCTGCTTTCAAACTGCTTCGAAACCGCTCTGTACTTTTCCACGCCTGTACTTCTCCCACTCGCTGTGCTGTGCTGTTGGCTCCTCCCCTCGCCCGTGTCTCAAAACGGCGCTGAATAACCAGCAGCACCTCTCACAGGCTAGCTAGAACAA
The DNA here is from genome assembly GCF_017654505.1 of Polyodon spathula. Classification (NCBI taxonomy): domain Eukaryota; kingdom Metazoa; phylum Chordata; class Actinopteri; order Acipenseriformes; family Polyodontidae; genus Polyodon; species Polyodon spathula. Next base: position 94,963,852 of record NC_054536.1, read on the forward strand.
ATACAGATAACCAGCAGCACCTCTCACAGGCTAGCTAGGACAAATACAGATAACCAGCAGCACCTCTCACAGGCTAGCTAGGACAAATACAGATAACCAGCAGCACCTCTCACAGGCTAGCTAGGACAAATACAGATAACCAGCAGCACCTCTCACAGGCTAGCTAGGACAAATACAGATAACCAGCAGCACCTCTCACAGGCTAGCTAGGACAAATACAGATGATCAGCAGCACCTCTCACAGGCTAGCTAGGACAAATACAGATAACCAACAGCACCTCTCACAGGCTAGGACAAATACAGATAACCAGCAGCACCTTTCACAGGCTAGGACAAATATAGGTAACCCACAGCACCTCTCACAGGTTAGTAGGACTGGTGGAGGTCTTAGAAACTGTTGGTGAAAAAAACAGCACAGCTATTTTTCAGGCACCAATTTATACAATTTATTGATCCAATGACAATTTACACAGTGCCTGCACCAATCTGGACAAATTCACAGAGCAATTAAAAAAAAGAATGTAACCACACCCTACCAGTTTAACTAGTAGTAATGTGGAACAAGCTACTCAAAATATTTAGTCAGTTATTAATATTCTGTAAAATTAACTTACCAAATATGTAGTCAATATTAATAAATTAGGTAAAATGAACTTATAAATCACAATAAAGGCTCAATGGCAATGCCTCTCAGGAAGATTATTATTACCTCCAGGGTAAACAATAGATTTCCCTCTGGTCAACAATTTTCTACTATAGCCCTCCTCTCAAGTATATTATATATATATATATATATATATATATATATATATATATATATATATATATATATATATATATATATATACAGTGCCTTGCAAAAGTATTCAGACCCCTGACCAATTCTCTCATATTACTGAATTATAAATGGTACATTAAAATTTCGTTCTGTTTTGTTTTTTGTTTTTAAAACACTTAAACTCAAAATCGATTATTGTAAGGTGACATTGATTTTATGTTGGGAAATATTTTTAAGAATAATAAAAAACTGAAATATCTTGCTTGCATAAGTATCAACCCCCACACATTAATATTTGGTAGAGCCACCTTTCGCTGCAATAACAGCTTTAAGTCTTTTGGGGTAAGTATGTACCAGCTTTGCACACAGTGTCGGAGTGATTTTGGCCCATTCTTCTTGGCAGATTTGCTCCAGGTTGTTCAGGTTGGTTGGACGACACTTGTGGACCACAATTTTCAAATAGTGCCACAGATTCTCAATGGGATTGAGATCAGGACTTTGACTGGGCCACTGTAGGACATTCGCCTTTTTGTTCTTGAGCCACTCCAGTGTTGCTTTGGCCTTGTGCTTGGGATCATTGTCCTGCTGAAAGGTGAATTTCCTCCTTCAGTTTGTTAGCGGACTGAAGCACATTCTCTTGCAGTGTTTTCCTGTATTTTGCTCCATCCATTCTTCCTTCAATTGTAACAAGATGCCCAGTCCCTGCTGATGAGAAGGATCCCAACAGCATGATGCTGCCACCACCATACTTCACTGTAGGGATGGTGTGTCTTGAGGCTTGGGCAGTGTTAGGTTTGCGCCACACATAGCTCTTTAAGTTTTGGCCAAAAAGCTCTATCTTGGTCTCATCTGACCACAAAACCTTTTCCCACATCGTAGCTGGGTCACTTTCATGCTTTCTGGCAAACTCCAGACATGCTTTCAGATAGTACTTTTTGAGTTACGGCTTCTTTCTTGCCACCCTACCATACAGACCAGTGTTATGCAGAGCTCTTGATATGGTTGACTGGTGCACCATTACTCCACTCCCACTGAATTCTGTAGCTCCTTCAAAGTGATTGTTGGCCTCTCTGTGGCTTCTCTCACAAGTCTCCTTCTTGTTTGAGCGTTGAGTTTTGAGGGACGGCTTTTTCTTGGCAGTGCCTGGGTGGTGTGATGCAGCTTCCACTTCCTGATTATTGATCCAACTGTGCTCACTGGGATATCCAAACATTTGGATCTTATTTTGTACCCTTTCCATAATCTATGCATTTGTATTACTTTATCTCTAACCTCTGTAGAATGCTCTTTGGTCTTCGTTTTCCTTCAGATTCACAGCCTTACCAATGATCCTTCAACAGTGGGGTTTTTATCCAGAAAATGTGACAGCAACTTTAATGGTTCACAGGTGGAGGCCAATGGTAAGGTAACTGTGTCCTCGTTAGGGCAATTTCTTTCATTGGTGCAAACTGGGAGCTTCCACAGCACAGGGGTTGAATACTTATGCAAGCAAGATATTTCAGTTTTTTTATTTTTCTTAAAAATATTTCCCAACATAAAAGCAATGTCACCTTACAATAATTGGTTTTGGATTTAAGTGTTTTAAGAAAAAAATATTGAACAGAATGAAATTTCAATGTACCATTTGTAATTCAGTAATATGAGAGAATTGGTCAGGGGTCTGAATACTTCTGCAAGACACTCTGTGTGTGTGTGTGTGTGTGTGTGTGTGTGTGTGTGTGTGTGTGTGTATATATATATATATATATATATATATATATATATATATATATATATATATATATATATATATATATATGTATCATGAATTACTCCGAATTCTTAAGTTAATTTCGATTAAGTATTGCATAACGTGTATTGGTGCACCACGTCGAAGCTTGGTGACAGATATAATGTAAGAGAAAAACCCTAATTATGTGAATTGGAAGGGGTTTGCTTGCCATGAGCATGCATTTGATTTGCATTAGGGTAATAAGGGTGCTCTAACTGCAGAGTTTGTTTCACAAGGATCCCCAGCATCTCAAACAGGCCATGAAGTGAAATGAAGCATTTAATGAGGGGTTTTGCTAGAGTTTGGTTTGTTTAACCTCCCTGAAGGCGAGGCCTGCTCAAGCAGAACATAAAACAAATTCAGACCTTACATGCTGTGGTCATCAAAAAAGGAGAACTACTGTACATCACAAACAGCGCAAGGACATTTCTATAGTTGAAATGGCATGTAAATGTCATTGAAACTGGAATAGTGGCTTGAGTAGCCTTCATTATGTTGGTATCTATTAACGTAAATGCAATGCAACATAATGTAGAATTAATGAATATAGAAATACGACAACTACGACTACCACTGTTACCACTAGAAGGACAGGAGATATTTTCATACCTAGAAGCCCCACAGCAGTCTTTCTGAAGGCTGTATTAAAAAAACACTGTAAATAGTATAACGAAAGGAGAAAGAGTCGGATTGAATTAAATTTTCTTTTTTTTTTTTTTTTTTTTTATTGAGTACGCCACATAAACATCAACTGAAATAGCTTGGTTGGATAAGTGTCCACCCCCCCCTTGTAATAGCAATCCTAAATTAGCTCGGGTGTAACCAATTGCCTTCAAAATCACACACCAAGTTAAGTGGCCTCCACCTGTGTTAAATTGTAGTGATTCACATGATTTCAGGATAAATTCACCAGTTCATGTAGGTTCCCTCTGCTGGATAGTGCATTTCAAAGCAAAGACTCAACCATGAGCACAAAGGATCTAAACTCTGGGACAAAGTTGTTGAAAAGCACAGATCAGGGATGGATATAAAAAATATCAAAGGCCTCGAATATCCCTTGGAGCAAGTTCAAGATGATTATTAAGAAGTGGAAGGCGTATGGCATCACCAAGACCGTGCCTAGATCAGAGAGGCTACCAAGAGGCAATGACAACTTTGCAAAAGCTACAGGCTTTTATGGCCAAGACTGGTCAAAGCATGCATGTGACAAGAATATCCCAAGCACACAACAAATATGGCCTGTATGGTAGGGTGTCAAGAAGGAAGCCACTACTCAAGAAAACCCACCTTGAATCCCATTTGAAGTATGCAAAAAAAAAAAAAAAAAAAAGAACTCATGAGAGTCTGTAGCCATGTAGCAAAATGTTTTGGGATCTGACGAAACCATAGTGGAACTTTTTGGCCTAAATGCAAAGCGTTATGTTTGACGCAAACCCAACACAGCGCATCACCCAAAGAACACCATTCCTACTGTGAAGCATGGTGGTGGCAACATCATGTTATGGGGATGTTTCTCATTGGCAGGGACTGGGGCAGTTGTCAGGATAGAAGGGAAAATGAATGGCGCAAAGTACAAAGAAGTCCTTGAGGAAAACCTGCTGCACTTTGCAAGAAAGCTGAAACTGGGACAAAAGTTCACCTTTCAGCATGACAACGACCCAAAGCACACAGCCAAAGCTACACTCGAGTGGCTAAGGAACAAAAAGGTAAATGTCCTTGAGTGGCCCATTCAGATCCCCAACCTAAATCCAATCGAAAATCTGTGGCATGACTTGGCGATTGCTGTCCAAGGAACTTTAACAGTTCGAAATGTTCGAACATGACAAATTTTTAAATGCATGAAACTCTGAGGCACTGACACAACAAAATGTGAAAAAAGGTCAAGGGGGTGTGGACTTTCTATAGGCACTATATATATATATATATATATATATGTGTGTGTGTGTGTGTGTGTGTGTGTGTGTGTGTGTGTATATATATATATATACACAGTACTGTGCAAAAAGTTTAGTCTGGTGTGAAACAATGCTGTAAAGTAAGAATGCTTTCAAAAATAGATATGTTAATAGTTTATATTTATCAATTAACAAAATGCAAAGTGAATGAACAGAAGAAAAATCTACATAAAATCAATATTTGGTGTGACCACCCTTTGACTTCAAAACAGCATCAATTCTTCTAGGTACACTTGCACACAGTTTTTGAAGGAACTCGGCAGATAGTTTGGCCCAAACATCTTGGAGAACTAACCACAGTTCTTCTGTGGATTTAGGCAGCCTCAGTTGCTTCTCTCTCTTCATATAATCCCAGACAGGCTCGATGATGTTGAGATCAGGGCTCTGTGGGGGCCATACCATCACTTCCAGGAATCTTTGTTCTTCTTTACACTGAAGATAGTTCTTAATGACTTTCGCTGTATGTTTGCGGTCGTTGTCATGCTGCAGAATAAATTTGGGGCCAATCAGATGCCTCCCTGATGGTATTGCATGATGGATAAGTATCTGCCTCAACTTCTCAGCATTGAGGAGACCATTAATTCTGACTAAATCCCCAACTCCATTTGCATAAATGCAGCCCCAAACTTGCAAGGAACCTCCACCATGCTTCACTGTTGCCTGCAGACACTCATTCGTGTACCGCTCTCCAGCCCTTCGGCGAACAAACTGCCTTCTGCTACAGCCAAATATTTGACTCATCAGTCCAGATCACCTGCTGCCATTTTTCTGCACCCAAGTTCCTGTGTTTTTGTGCATAGTTGAGTCGCTTGGCCTTATTTCCATGTCGGAGGTATGGCTTTTTGGCCGCAAGTCTTCCATGAAGGCCACTTCTGACCAGACTTCTCTGGACAGTAGATGGGTGTACCAGGGTCCCACTGTTTTCTGCCAATTCTGAGCTGATGGCATTGCTGGACATCTTCCGATTGCGAAGGGAAGTAAGCATGATGTGTCTTTCATCTGCTGCAGTAAATTTCCTTGGCCGACAACTGCGTCTACGGTCCTCAACGTTGCCCGTTTCTTTGTGCTTCTTCAAAAGAGCTTGGACAGCACATCTGGAAACCCCTGTCTGCCTTGAAATTTCTGCCTGGGAGAGACCTTGCTGATACAGTATAACTGCCTTGTGTCTTGTTGCTGTGCTCAGTCTTGCCATGGTGTATGACTTTTAACAGTAAACTGTCTTCAGCAACCTCACCTTGTTAGCTGAGCTGGCTGTTCCTCACCCAGTTTTATTCCTCCTACACAGCTGTTTCTGTTTCAGTTAATGATTGTGTTTCAACCTACATATTGAATTGATGATCATTAGCACCTGTTTGGTATAATTGTTTAATCATACATCTGAATATATGCCTACAAAATCCATGACTTTGTGCAAGTGTACCTAGAAGAACTGATGCTGTTTTGAAGGCAAAGGGTGGTCACACCAAATATGGATTTGATTTAGATTTTTCTTCTGTTCACTCACTTTGCATTTAGTTAATTGATAAATATAAACTATTAATATGTCTATTTTTGAAAGCATTCTTACTTTACAGCATTTTTTCACAACTTTTTGCACAGTACTGTGTATATATATATATATATATATATATATATATATATATATATATATATATATATATATATATATATATATATATATATATAAAACAGTTTAAAATGTTGTATTGTATAAATAAATATTGACTTTGCTATCGTTATTTTAAAAAATTGAAGTTTTGTCGCTAGCAAAATAATAGTCTCCTCGTTTTTGTTGACTTGTTGCATCTATTTATTTGAATCTTAAACTAAAAAAAAAATCTGTTTTCACGTGTCGTGTTCTTCAATATTTTTTTTTCAAAACAAAGTAAAAGAAAAAAACTGTTTTACTATATGCCTTTAACTTGATTCGGACTCACAACACAGATAACGTGCTTCTCTGCAACGCCTTTCTGCTCAGGGTACAATTGTCCGAAGTTTTATTTTTACTGCACTTGCCAACCTGGCATTGGTGTCTCTTGCGGCTCTCAGCGGGGTTGCCAGCTTCAGCTGTGGGTACACGCTTGGCAGTCTCCCTCTGTTCTTGCAAAGTTCCTGTGCTAATATATTCTCCCCTTGATAAATTAATCTCCATGCATTCTTTTTAAAGTACCCAGGAGTTGATGGCTGCTAGTTCCAATAAGTTGTAGAACACCTGAACAGACCACCGTCAGGAGCCAGCTTTCACAGAATACTTCTCTGCCATTTGATCCAAAACATTAACTCCATATTTTCTTACTTTATAAAGCTCCATGGTCTCTGGTATTTATTTTCACTAGTCTCGATGCTAATTGACTGACCAAAGTATCACAGCTGGCAAGCTGGCGCCAGCCTTCAAAAGGCTGACTGAAAACAATAGACTGTCACTCAGGCAGAGAGTAGAGACTAATCTGATTACAGCTAAACACATTGCGGACTGGTAAATACAAATAATAAAGTAGAATACCATTCTGTATAATAAAAAATACAATTGTTTTCTGTGTGGCCATCAATGTGACTGCTCCCAGGGCTTTTAGGTATAATGTCATATATCTCCTTTATTTCTGCACTCCCACATTTCATGCTTTGTGAGAATATTTAATACATACGGACAGAAAGGTACATGAACACACAGCCCTATATATGTTACACGACTTGAGAAAATTCCATTTTAAAACCAAAATCCGCCAAAATGACTGCCGCATGGTTTCTAGTGTAAAATACTTCTAATAGTATTAAGAATAATAACAATAGGCAAAAGACAGACCTTCAAGCTTTACTGTGTATGCAGAGCAGGGGTGTCCAATCACAGTCATGGAGGGACATTGCACTCAAAGTTTAACAGGTAAAGTTGCCTATTTCAGGTCTGGATGCATACATGCCAACAGCCCCTATATCGCCAGTAACAGTCCCAATTTCCTATCACAATGCACAGGAAGAAAATCCCGATATTGATCCTTTTTCACAGTTAGTCTAGGGCGTTCACTCTCATGCCATACTTTTTTAAATTAATTTTTCTTTTTGGCCCACATGCACTGCAATGCCTGGTAGGTATTGTGCTCACATGACCAGATCTCAGTTTATTTGAAGTTGCCTACACTCTACACAGCATTCGTTGATCACAGGAAGCACAGTGTTGAAGGTTCTGAGATATATATTAAATAAAGTCGGGTTCAGCAAATGAAAATGGCATCTATCAAAGCAATAAAAAAAGAAAGTGCTTGTTTAACAGTGCCTCGAGTAAAACATATATTTATTCTGAGGGAGGGGTCTAGTACGTGTATGATAATGTGTTTGCATGTTTGCCGGACTCCCGCTGAAGTTCCTAAATGTTGGCTAGTATGAGGATGGAAGTTTAATTAGTTCAATTAAACAATTTAGAATAGGACTGGAACAAAGACCAGGACTGGAAGGGTCACCTTTGGACACACTTGATATAGAGAGAAATCAACAAAAAAACAGAAGGGAGACCGCATCAAAACAGAAACAACAACTCAGGTAAGACAACCATTAAATGTATTTATCTAAATGCTAGAAGTATCAGAAACAAAATTCTAGAACTTGAAGCTACTGCACTAACAGGTAACTATGATGTGATAGGTGTTACTGAAACGTGGTTTTCTGAGAGTGATGGGGACGAATATAATATTTGTGGGTATATACTGTATAGGAAAGACAGACAGGACAGAAGAGGAGGAGGGGTGGTGCTATACATAAGAAACAGTCTTGAAGCCCAGGTGTTAAACCTGGACAAAGAAAATAAAGCAATAAATCAATATGGGTCAGAATAACAGAAAAAAATTCAAAGGGCATAATAATAGGAGCATGCTATAGAACGCCAGATTCAGACGGTGAGCAAAATAATCTGTTATACAATGACATTACAAATGCGTGTAGCAAAGGAGAAGCCATACTAATGGGGGATTTCAACTTCCCCCATATAAAATGGGAAAACCTGATGGGTAGCACGAAGGATGAAATTGAAATGGTGGAAATGACAAATGACTGCTTCCTAACACAATTTGTCAAGGCACCGACTAGAGGGGAGGCATGCTTTGATTTAGTCTTTTCAAATAACGAAGACAGAATAACTAAAACAGAGGTCAGAGAACAACTGGCAAACTCAGACCACAACATGGTCTCATTTGAAGTGTTTTTTAAATCCCCCAAAGTAATGACTAAAGCTAAGGTTTACAATTTTAGAAAAGAAAACTATGAAGGTATGAAACAGAAACTAACAGAAGTAGATTGGAGTAAAATAGAGAAAACACCCACAGAAGAAGGATGGTTGTTCTTCAAAAATGTAGTACTAGAGGCGCAAAACATTTACATCCCTAAAGTAGACAAATCTAAATGTAAAACTAAATTGCCAAAATGGTTTAATAGATCAATTAAAAAAAATATTCAGTGAAAAAAGGCACTTTATAGAGCATTAAAAAAGGACCAAAAAGAAAGTACGCAGAAAGAGTACACAGAACTGCAAACGTAAGTCAAAAAGGAAGTTAGAAAGGCCAAGAGAGAAATAAAAATGAACATTGCTAAGGGAGATAAAACCAATTCCAAAATGTTTTTCCAATATTACAACAGCAAGAGAACATTCAAAGAGGAGATTAAATGTTTAAGAGATACAAATGGCAAAATCGTAGATGAAGAAAAAAAAAATAGCAAATATATTAAATGATTACTTTTCACAAGTTTTTACAAAGGAAGATACTGACAACATGCCCCACATGTCATCCAGTTCCTATCCAGTTTTAAATAACTTTAGCATAACTGAGGCAGAAGTGTTAAAGGGACTAGGAGCTCTTAAAATAAACAAATCCCCTGGGCTGGATGAGATCCTCCCAGTAGTACTCAAAGAAATGAAAGAAAGTTATTTACAAACCGCTAACCAAGATCATGCAGCAGTCTCTTGACACAGGGGTGGTACCGACAGACTGGAAAATTGCAAACGTAATACCGATCCACAAAAAGGGAAACAAAACTGAACCAGGTAACTACAGACCAGTAAGACTGACTTCTATTATATGCAAACTTATGGAAACTATAATAAGATCCAAAATGGAAAATTACCTATATGGTAACAGGGTCCTGGGAGACAGTCAACATGGTTTTAGGAAAGGGAGATCGTGTCTAACTAACTTGCTTGATTTTTTTGAGGATGCAACATCGATAATGGATAATTGCAAAGCATATGACATGGTTTATTTAGATTTCCAGAAAGCTTTTGACAAAGTCCCGCACAAAAGATTAATTCTCAAGCTGAATGCAGTTGGAATTCAAGGAAACACATGTACATGGATTAGGGAGTGGTTAACATGTAGAAAACAGAAAGTACTGATTAGAGGAAAAACCTCAGAATGGAGTGTGGTAACCAGTGGTGTACCACAGGGATCAGTATTAGGTCCTCTGCTATTCCTAATCTACATTAATGATTTAGATTCTGGTATAGTAAGCAAACTTGTTAAATTTGCAGATGACACAAAAGTAGGAGGAGTGGCAAACACTGTTGCAGCAGCAAAGGTCATTCAAAATGATCTAGACAAGATTCAGAAATGGGCAGACACATGGCAAATGACATTTAATAGAGAAAAGTGTAAGGTACTGCACGCAGGAAATAAAAATGTACATTAAAAATATCATATGGGAGATATTGAAATTGGAGAAGGAATCTATGAAAAAGACCTAGGAGTTTTTGTTGACTCAGAAATGTCTTCATCTAGACAATGTGGGGAAGCTATAAAAAAGGCTAACAAGATGCTCGGATACATTGTGAAAAGTGTTGAATTTAAATCAAGGGAAGTAATGTTAAAACTGTACAATGCACTAGTAAGACCTCATATTTAATATTGTATGCAGTTCTGGTCACCTCGCTATAAAAAAGATATTGCTGCTCTAGAAAGAGTGCAAAGAAGAGCGACCAGAATTACTCTGGGCTTAAAAGGCATGTCATAAGCAGACAGGCTAAAAGAGTTGAATCTGTTCAGTCTTGAACAAAGAAGACTATGTGGCGACCTAATTCAGGCATTCAAAATTCTAAAAGGGATTGACAGTGTTGACCCAAGGGACTTTTTTAGCCTGTAAAAAGAAACAAGGACCAGGGGTCACAAATGGAGATTAGACAAATGGGCATTCAGAACAGACAATAGGAGGCACTTTTTTACACAGAGAATTGTGAGGGTCTGGAATCAACTCCCCAGTAATGTTGTTGAAGCTGACACCCTGGGATCCTTCAAGAAGCTGCTTGATGAGATTCTGGGATCAATAAGCTACTAACAACCAAACGAGCAAGATGGGCCAAATGGCCTCCTCTCGTTTGTAAACTTTCTTATGTTCTTATGTTCTTAACACTTTCAGCAAATAAATCCATGAACCTGAACTGTGTCATGCATAGTCAGAAAGCTTTAAATATTTAGATTTCCACTATAGGACAGTCATTTGTAAAAGTTTACCGATGTACAAATGGAACTTATTTGTAATTTCATAATAAAAAAAAAGTTATTTGCAAGACAAAATGCATAACATTAAAGTTAAAAACCAGTATTAAAGATAGCTATAAATGTCAGTCAGGACTGACTAGATTTTTGGCAGATCTGTATTAATACATTGTTTTTTGTTTAAAAATGTACAAGTATAAGAAGATTTTCATTTGCTATGATGTTTAAAATACAGATTAGCAGACAGACAGTAGTGTAGTAGAGTGACAGAGAAGAATGAATCTTGGTTATAAATCTTCCTCCCGACCTGTGAGGGCACTGTGTAAAGAGAACAGAGTGCCCTGGACTGGATGGCCTGACAATTCATTCCGAGGTTTAGGCAGAAGTCAGTCGTCTAGAAAGGGGGCGCTGCTATGGTACACCAAATCATCGACCTGGAAGGGAAGTGACATGGCAGCTGCAGATTGGAGGAGCGGTTGCAATCGTTTACCAAGGGGGCATGATTGACAGTACATAAGGGTACGTAGCGAGGTGATCTGTTACTTTGTTATGGTTAACACGGACACCAGAAAGGAGTGAACGTATCGTGCGTGTTTGTTTGTTTCTTCTACTTGATTGTGATTATTAGATGGCTAACACAATCTGGAGCTCTCACTACAGGCTAGCACAAAACCTGGACAACACTGCACCTTTGTTTCCCGATAAATTGTATTTCACCATGAGCACTATAGCACTCACTTTAGACTTGTAATCGTGGGTGTCCACGCATTAGGCTCAGTATTTTCTTTTTTTATTATACTCCTCATTGTAACTCACGAATAAAAATGTATAGTCATCCCACCATTGCACTGGAGATTGATATAATCAGCCTTTAGGGGGGAGTCTCACCTGAGCAGGATAAAGGAGATCATTATATCTCAGCAAAGTTATTAAGTTTTTTTTTTTTGATCCCCTGATATAGGAAAAGGAGTCATTATGTTTGACATTTGAGTAAAAACCTTTCATGAAAGCAGTCAGGGTAGTTATGATAAAGATTCTAGGGTTAAGTTTCATTTTACATTTTAAGTGCTTTGTGCCAGCTAAATGATGTCATATTTCTTAGATTAGTACCATTGGAAATCCCATTAAGAGAGAATCATCTGTTATAAGTGTATGAGTCCTGCCACCAAGGTCACCAGCAGCTACATTCTAGTAGTAGCAATAGAGAAATGTTTAAAATATCCATTGATTTTTCTGTGATACAAATTACAGCACTATGGTTAAAAGAAACAAATATGTACCATATTCCTTTGAATTTAAGACGCTCTCAAATTTAAGACGCAGCCCAAATTTTCCACCCTCAATTTGAGGAAAAACTGAAACATAGAATAAATCTGCATTTACAAATATACAACCTCAATTACACAAATGGAGGCATATTACAGAGTCTGCTGTCACAGAGCATTGCAGGTATATGCTGCTTCTCTTTACTCACACCTGTTTTTCTCCTAATTTGTGAACAGTGGTATTGCTTGGCATGTTGGAAAATACGAGGGTTTGATCAGTATTTCCGATCTGTCCAAGTTGGTACTGTTTGTGAGAAACGCTGAGATTGTAAAAGTTTCTCTTTGAATTTTGAATTCCTCAGGAAGCTAATGTTGCTTCTTTGGAAATGGCTGCCTGTATGTCATCTATGATTCAAGATCTGGCAGTAACTTTTTGGTTTGTCTTTTATCGGCAGTAAGTCACATTGCTGCTTGCGTATTTAGGCAGTGATGTCTTTTTCTCGGCAATCAGTCACATTGCTGTTTGTATGGTGATTTTAATAAATGCATCACTATACTGTACTAAAATTTAATACACATAATATTTTTGAGAAGCAAAAGCTGGTTCAAAAAGTGTATCTTAAACTCGAAAGAATACGGTATATATGTCCAAAACTGTGTTGTTGTGCATGGACAAACAAATCTGTAGCCTGGCGTCTCTCTTCAGACATTCTCTGCTGTTGGGGCAGTAAAAGAGTCATCAACAGAGTGTGCAGATAGTTGCTTTGTCCATGTAATTCCCTTTAAGATATATATTTTTTATCAGCACATATTAAATTAAACAAAACAAGTCAATAATAATGGCAATATTCGGCAATCATTAAAAGCCAATTTTACGCTAATTTTTCTTTCACCCAGGATGCTGAAAATTTTATTGCTGTCCCACCGTACTGAGGCTGTAAACTGATAATGAAAATATGTTGCAAAGCTGGCGAATGCAACTGGTTCCTCAAATATATACATTAGACCGACCTTAAGAGCTACCGCTGTGCATCCTGGGATATATATATATATATATATCTTTGTTGAGTTTACTCAGAGGTTCAATCTTGCCCAGGACTACAATTTCAGAATTCAGATGAAGAATGTGTTTCGTGTTGAGTGATTAGCACACGTTATTTCATTTAATTAACACCTACTTAAAATATCCTACACAGAATTACTCTGAAAATATCTACCGTATCTACAGATTTTTTAGCATCTGTTTTGAAGTTACATTTGCCCCTATAGCAGATACAAGCAAAAAACTTCAGTGCTGGAAGTGTGCTCTAGACTGCCCTGTAATGCATGACTTAACCAAGAGGACAATTGACTATTTAAAAGCAATTTTCAAATTGTCCCAAAAGTGGCCACTTAAACACTGATCGATACGCATAACCCAGTTCATGTTTCGAAGGCAGTCAGTGTTTCATCACTGGTGGAGGCACAAGTCAAAATGTTTGTCTCATTGACTTTCAGCAGGTTTTACACACTCTGATTAGCACTAATCTTGGACTGTCTGTTGGACAACTGTAAATTTGCATGCTAATTTTGCAGTTTTCCCAAGTTTTTCCCTATTATACTGTTGCGAGTTGTGCAAGAGGAAGAAAACTGAGAGACGCTTGCTTCAGTTCAATGCTTTTATTAGGCACGCTCTTCTCTAAACACACAGGGTTAATTGCAGTGTACCACTGATTCAGTCACATCAAGTGGACTAGAAAATCCTGCATATCTGTACTAACTTAATCCTGATTGCAACTCACCAAACAGAGGATCCCAGTAACTGGTTTAACTGATTAGAACAAGTGAAACAAGTTAGACTGCTAATGGGGATCATTAAAAAGTTTAGCATCAACCTCTAGAATTAACACATTTTGATACAAAGTCAAATGAAAGCTGTAAAATAATGTTATGTTAAAATATTAAATTGCATACCACTTTGTAGTTTTCCATATGCAAGTTGAAAAATGTGCCATTTCAAAATCTAACATGAAACACTGTACTACAGTTATAGGCTTCTGGTAGATTTCTGTACTATCGTTTTGTAGTTTCTGCAATTGACACAGAGTCCACACCATTGTCACCTTCTAAGATTACACAGATTGACGGGCCCAGCCCTGTTTATACACTTAGCTCCGCCCCTCATTCAGATCACACAGATCCCACACAGCACATAAACACATATAGACAGAGCTGGGAGGGAATAAACACACAGCACGTAAACACATACAGACAGAGCTGGGAGGAAATAAACACACAGCACGTAAACACATATAGACAGAGCTGGGAGGAAATAAACAAACAGCACGTAAACACATATAGACAGAGCTGGGAGGAAATAAACACACAGCATGTAAACACAGATAGACAGAGCTAGGAGGGAATAAACACACAGCATGTAAACACATATAGACAGAGCGGGGAGGAAATAAACACACAGCACATAAACACATACAGACAGAGCTGGGAATAAACAAACAGCACGTAAACACATATAGACAGAGCTGGGAGGAAATAAACACACAGCACGTAAACACATACAGACAGAGCTGGGAGGAAATAAACACACAGCACGTAAACACATATAGACAGAGCTGGGAGGAAATAAACACACATCATGTAAACACAGATAGAGAGAGCGGGGAGGAAATAAACACACAGCATGTAAACACAGATAGAGAGAGCGGGGAGGAAATAAACACACAGCACGTAAACACATATAGACAGAGCTGGGAGGAAATAAACACACAGCACGTAAACACATACAGACAGAGCTGGGAGGAAATAAACACACAGCACGTAAACACATATAGACAGAGCTGGGAGGAAATAAACAAACAGCACGTAAACACATACAGACAGAGCTGGGAGGAAATAAACACACAGCACGTAAACACATACAGACAGAGCTGGGAGGAAATAAACACACAGCATGTAAACACATAGGGTCAATTGCAACAAACTTGAAAAGTTAGTAAGGGGCTGCGTTGCGTACCAGCTGGTACGGTACTATCTCAGGATCACCCCCAGCTGCGTACTAACTTAATACCAATTGCAACGAAAAAAGAAGCGAACAAAGCTGGGGACTAGCTGATCCCCGGCTTTAGTACGGTGCTAAGGATTATGGTTTGTTTTGGTGTGAGAAACAAACTGTTAATCCACATAAAAAGATATTTCAAGCATTGCATTGCACAATTTTAGATTCAAGCTATGTTCTGCAAAGAAGAAAATTAACAAATCAACATCTCTTGAAGGTTTTTGAAAAATCATGCACATTGGAACCCAAATTTGGGTTTACAAAATTGTCTGAATTACTTGATTTGGCTAAAATGACATGCTAGATTAAATATGCACCCCCTTGTAAGGAACTAATGCTATTAAGTAGCTGTTAATTAGCTAATCCTCCTTCTCAGTGTGCAAGCATTACAATTTCTATGGTCAAATGTTGAGTGCTAAAATATCATTGGATGACCTCTGGTAACAGACCATAAAACCGTAGTTCATTTACATTAATGGAAAAAAAAGATTAGCTCTATATGAATGCTCTTTCACAATTATTGAAAGTTTAAGAGCTATTATTGTGCACTTGACCATGTAACCTACTGTGGTGAAGTAATAAACTAAAAAAGTATACAGTTTCTTTAGGAAAAAGGAGAGAGGCATTTGCATTATCTGTATGGGAATTTTAGAATGAGCTGGATTGCAAAACAGTCACATAAACCAAAAGAGAACCAGGACGAACACTTGTAAGGGAGTTCAGTTCATGTACCAAGCAGATTGCATCAGGGATCAGATCTAAGAACATAAGAACACAAGAAAGTTTACAAACGAGAGGAGGCCATTCGGTCCATCTTGCTTGTTTGGTTGTTGGTAGCTTATTGATCCCAAAATCTCATCAAGCAGCTTCTTGAAGGATCCCAGGGTTCAGCTTCTACAACATTACTGGGGAGTTGATTCCAGACCCTCACAATTCTCTGTGTAAAAAAGTGCCTTCCATTTTCTGCTCTGAATGCCCCTTTGTCTAATCTGCATTTGTGACCCCTAGTCCTGGTTTCTACATTTAGGTCAAAAAAGTCCCTTGGGTCGACATTGTCAATACCTTTTAGAATTTAGAATGCTTGAATTATTTTGCTGCATAGTCTTCTTTGTTCAAGACTGAATAGATTAAATTATTTTAGCCTGTCTGCATATGACATGCCTTTTAAACCCGGAATAATTCTGGTCGCCCTTCTTTGCACTCTTTCTAGAGCAGCAATATCTTTTTTGTAGTGAGGTGACCAGAACTGAACACAATATTCAAGATGAAGTCTTACTAATGCATTGCACAGTTTTAACATTACTTCCCTTGATTTAAATTCAACACTTTTCACAATGTATCTAAGCATCTTGTTGGCCTTTTTTATAGCTTCCCCACATTGTCTTGATGAAAATATTTCTGAGTCAACAAAAACTCCTAAGTCTTTTTCGTAGAGTCCTTCTTTAATTTCAGTATCTCCCATATGATATTTATAATGCAGATTTTTATTTCCAGCATGCAGTCCCTTACACTTTTTTCTATTAAATGTCATTTGCCCTTTGTCTGCCCAGTTCTGAATCTTGTCTAGATAATTTTCAATGACCTTTGCTGCTGCAACAGTGTTTGCCACTCCTCCTATTTTGTGTCATGTGCGAATTTAACAAGTTTGCTTACTATACGAGAATCTAAATCATTACTGTAGATTAGGAATAGCAGAGGACCTAATACTGATCCCTGTGGTACACCACTGGTTACCACACTCCATTCTGAGGTTTCTCCTCTAACCGGTACTTTCTGTTTGCTACATTTTAACCACTCCCTAATCCATGTACATGTGTTTCCTTGAATCCCTACTGTTTCAGTTTGAGAAGTAATCTTTAATGCAGGACTTTGTCAAAAATTTTCTGGAAATCTAAATACACCATGTCATTTGCTTTGCAATTATCCATTATCGATGTTGCATTCTCAAAAAAATCAAGCAGGTTAGTTAGACACAATCTCCCTTTCCTAAAACCATGTTGACTGTCTCCCAGGACCCTGTTACCATACAGGTAATTTTCCATTTTGGATCTTATTATAGTTTCCATAAGTTTACATATAATAGAAGTCAGGCTTACTGGTCTGTAGTTACCTGGTTCAGTTTTGTTTCCCTTTTTGTGGATCGGTATTACGTTTGCAATTTTCCAGTCTGTCGGTACCACCCCTGTGTCAAGAGACTGCTGCATGATCTTGGTTAGCGGTTTGTAAATTACTTCTTTCATTTCTTTGAGTACTACTGGGAGGATCTCATCCAGCCCAGGGGATTTGTTTATTTTAAGAGCTCCTAGTCCCTTTAACACTTCTGCCTCGGTTATGCTAAAGTTATTTAAAACTGGATAGGAACTGATTGACAAGTGGGGCATGTTGTTCTTATCCTCCTTGGTAAAAACTTGTGAAAAGTAGTCATTTAATATATTTGCTATTTTTTTTTCTTCATCTATGATTTTGCCATTTGTATCTCTTAGACATTTAACCTCCTCTTTGAATGTTCTCTTGCTGTTGTAATATTGGAAAAACATTTTGGATTGGTTTTTCTATTTCTCTCTTGGCCTTTTTAACTTCCTTTTTGACTTGCATTTTCAGTTCTGTGTACTCTTTCTGTGTACTTTGTTTTTGGTCCATTTTTAACGCTCTGTAAAGTGCCTTTTTTCGTTGAATATTTTTTTTAATTGATCTATTAAACCACTTTGGCAATTTAGTTTTACATTTAGATTTGTCTACTTTAGGGTTGTAATTGTTTTGTGCCTCTAGTACTACAGTTTTAAAGAACAGCTATTCTTTTTCTGTGGATGTTTTCTCTATTTTACTCCAATCTACTTCTGTTAGTGTCTGTTTCATACCTTCATAGTTTGCTTTTCTAAAATTGTAAACCTTAGCTTTAGTCATTACTTTTGGGGTTTTAAAAAGCACTTCAAATGAGACCATGTTGTGGTCTGAGTTTGCTAGTGGTTCTCTGACCTCTGTTTTAGCTATTCTGTCTTCATTATTTGAAAAGACTAAATCAAGGCAAGCCTCCCCTCTAGTCGCTGCCTTGACAAATTGTGTTAGGAAGCAGTCGTTTGTCATTTCCACCATTTCAATTTCATCCGTTGTGCTACCCACCGGGTTTTCCCATTTTATATGGGGGAAGTTGAAATCCCCCATTAGTATGGCTTCTCCTTTGCTACACACATTTCTAATGTCATTGTATAACAGATTATTTTGCTCACCGTCTGAATCTGGCGGTCTATAGCATGCTCCTATTATTATGTCCTTTGAATTTTTGTTCATTATTCTGATCCATATTGATTTGGCTTTATTTTCTTTGTCCAGGTTTAACACCTGGGCTTCAAGACTGTTTCTTATGTATAGCGCTACCTCTCCACCTCTTCTGTCCTGCCTGTCTTCCCTATACAGTGTATACCCACAAATATTATATTCATCCCTATCATTCTCAAACAACCAAGTTTCTGTAACACCTATCACATCATAATTAGTTGTTAGTGTAGTAGCTTCAAGTTCTAAAATTTTGTTTCTGATACTTTTAATATTTAGATAAATACATTTAATGGTTGTCTTACCTTAGTTGTTGTCCCTGTTTTGATGCAGTCTCCCTTGTGTTTCTCCCCCCTTCCTTTCTAGTTTAAATGCTTCTGAACCTGCTAGAGGATCTTTTCTCCAAGTAAATTGGTTCCCTTTTTTATTTACGAGCTCTGTCCTGTGTATACAGATAGTCCTTGTGGTAGAATGTGGTACAATGATCAAAATAGGTGAAGCCTTCCTGTGTGCATCACGTCTTCAGCCATGCGTTTAGATTAATTATTTACAGCTGTCCATATGGTCCTTTGCAAGGTGCCGGCAGTATTCCAGAAAATACCACAGTTTTGGTCTTGTCTTTTAATTTCCTTCCTAGCTTTCTAAATTTGTTTTGCAGAGATTTTGGTCTGTCTCTTCCAATGTTGTTTGTACTGATGTGGACAACTACTACCGGGGTCATCTCCTGTTCGTTCTAGGAGCCTGTCCACGTTCTCAGTGATGTGCTTGACAGAGGCTCCTGGAAGACAGCAAACTGTTGTGGTAAGGGGGTCCAAACTGCAAATGGAACTTGCTGTGTTTCTCAATATGGAGTCCCCAACAGTCATGACCTCCCTTCTTTTTGCTGTCTGGTCACCACTGTTAATAGGGTCCTCGATGTTGTTCCTTTCATTCTCTTGATGTTGGTTTTGCTCATCAAAATTTAGACGTGGCTCAAATTTGTTGGATGTTTTGATTTCTGGTGGTTGTGTTTGACAAAGTTTATTTTTTCCCCTGCTTCTGCCTACCTGAACCCAGCTGTTCTGACCTTCGATCTCCCTGGTGGCTTTCAGTCTGTTAGGAGTGGTACAGACTTCCGTGAATTGTGGGTGTGCCAGCTCCTCAAGATCCTGTTGCTGTCTCATTTCTTCCAGTTCCATTTCTGGCATAAGTACTAGTTTATGCAAGTCCTGGATCGCGCTGCACTTTACGCACACTTGGTTTAGCTCTGCTGGGTTTTCTCAGATTTCCCACATCATGCAGGTGTGACCGATTACTGGCTTGAAGACCATGTTACATTTTTTTTGGAAGTTTAGTTTATCTTCTACAGCTGTCAACCTGCTTCTAAGCTACTATGCACATTTCCACGCCTGTACTTCTCCCACGCAGTCGCTTCCAGTCACTGTCGCTGGGAAGTCCCTCGTTTTAGCTGCATTGTTCTGTTGGCTCCTTCCCTCCCCCATGTCTCAGAACAGCGCTGAATTTAAATCAGCTGCTCCGAGTTTCAGTTTCAGTTTCTGGGACCCCTTTCCTTTCTTATCTACAGAAATGACCTCGGCAAGAGGATAATTAGGAAATATTCGCAAGGGATACAATTCTGGAGAGAGAGGCCAGAAATCCAAATGGTGTGGACAGCATTCGGAAATCCAAGGGATGTGGACAGCATTCAGAAATCCAAAGGATGTGGACAGCATTCGGAAATCTAAGGGATGTGGACAGCATTCAGAAATCCAAGGGATGGGCAGAAAAGTGGAAATTGGATATGTTCAAGGAGCTGAACCAGTTTTGCCTAACAAAAAGGGTTATGGGAGAATTAATCAAAGTCTTTGAAATCCTAAAATTAAAACCAAAATTACTTCTAGTCACTTTTTTCCAGTGCATGACCAAAAGGGACATTTGGAAATTGAGTCACTCAGGATAAAAAAGTACCTTGGTAAACTTTTATAAGTGGGAACAGTTGTGTCCACTGTAGTGCGATGAGGAAGAACAACATTATATACGGTATTATATACAGTTTATATACAGTTTTTATCTGTAGCACATAAAAAGTATATATTAAGACAAATTGGGACTTGAAAGAGCAAGCAAACTAACAGTCTAAATTTACAGGATGACCTTGACTGCCACATTATTTGTAAGATAGCTGCCATCCTGTTGCTGTCACTTGGAAGTATGTAAAGAGATGTATTCTTCTCATAACATATTTAACAAACAATAGATCTCACTTGTTGTGGCATCCCCTCATCTGGTTTATTAGAAAATGGGTCTAATTAGCAAGTGTAATTCATATTTATCATTCCTGATTTAAAGATACATTAATCACAAAATTCAAGAGAAAGCAAAAGCTTAAAACTCAGCACAAAATAAATGACGCATAAAAAAGAACAGTATAATTACAAGTGGGTGTTATGATGCTTGATCTGCTTAACACAGCATTAACATTACAATCATTTTGAGTGTAATTTACTAACATAACACTGCCTGATGCAAAATCTGCTCTGTGTTCCTTCAGCAACTCCCCACAACAGCTCAGGAGAACTGAAGGTCAGTGCGGTCCTCTGATCCCTGCACAAAGCCAATCTCTTTCCACCCATGAGCTTGACTGCTGCTTGGGCCATAGTGATGATCCCTGCAACTTGGCACACCCAGCATTTGGTTTTGCTGTCAACTCAATTCTTCAATTATTTCTTCAAAAATGTGTTTTATTTTGCTGTGTATTTGTTTCTATGTCTTGACTGTGATTGTCAGAGTTTACAGATTGCATTCATTTTTTTTTATCCTGTCTTGCTTCATTTTACACACTCCAGAAAACCAATTCCCATTAAAAAAAAAAAAAAAAAAATGTGATTTCTTTTTCCGGCTAAACCTACTGAGAGATTGTGTTAATGTCAACTTCAGTGGATTTATCAATTAAAGTTGCAGCTGGACGTTTTGCTTGTGACATATATCCAATATGATGACACCTAGAAACTGTGAATTCGAACCTAACAGCTGGCCACTTAGAGAACATTGTAACATACAATGTCAAGGAACATAATGAACATTGTAGAGATCCACATTCATGAAGCTCGTTTAATCTTGGAGCAGGCCAGTCCTTCATCAACTGGAACAGAAATCACAGTGTTTAGGAGATGCTTGAGTTTGTGGAGATGCTTCTACACCAAGTAGTTTAAATTTCTGAAAGCTACAGATGGGGGCTGGAATTAACCGGTACGGTTTCAAATAGCAAAGTAATACATTTAGTTTTATTAAGGGTTAATTCTGTTTAATGAATTTGCCTGGAAGCTGAAGTACTGCTCATGTGTTGAGGAACAGAACTAGAATCGACAGCTTCACCTGGTGAAAAAAATGAGTAATTATTTACAATTTTCTTTGTTTATGAGCATTTAGGCTGTGCATAAATCAGTGAATAGCTGGAACAAAGCTAACTATTCAGAGGTGAAATACAAGGTTAGCAGACATATCAGTCTGTGTAATGAGGCAGAAGATGTCATACAAGCACATTTTAAATTCCTTCAGTGTATCAGGCCACCCATTTGAATGAGTATGGTAATCAGGTGATTCCTGCTGTAGTGTATAAAACTCCATGCAACGAAGTACAGTAAGCAGAGAGAGAATGCAGGGTGCTAGCGGCTGAATCTTCTCCTGAGCAAAAGTTTCAAATTTGTTTCAAATGTTCTAAAAGTTTAATACTGGTACATCGATATAGATTACAAGAATTAATGTATGTAAAATAATGTATATGTTAGTTGCTATGCAAGAGCCGGGTTCTTAAAGTAATTGTAGCTAAGAAGATAAGCCCTCACATCTTCCCTATTGTAAACTTCCATTACTTCCATTAGTCAAACGTGCAATTTTGAAAGCAGTACATGTTATAGCACACATTTCAATCTATGTGACAATAAGGGTGCTGTATATACCCGCTGTGTCAGGCACCAGACACATATTCTTAAGTAAAATCACACTGATCTCAAGACTTCTGGTTCCTCTGTCATGACGTTAGTTTAACAGTTCCCTATCTGCTGAAACTATTCTTTTTTGCAGTCTGTTGAAACACATTCGGGAGCACTTATCACAATGAGTTTTAACTTTCTTTCAGAGCTTCTTTTCGAGTTGTCTCATTTTCATTAAAGAACTTCAGTTTCAAATAACCTATTGCAACGGTCAAGAAGGGTTACAAGATGATGTGATACACAAACTGAAGTCAATTTAGTGAAAAATGCTACAAATGTTAAGAGCCCCATAGTATTTGGATACCTTGCTCTTGTTTATTGTTAAGTCCAGAGTTGCTGTTTAGGTAATATCAATTAATTCAATACGTAGGGTCCTTCAATAAAGATTATAAAGATTTTCCCCACAATCAGCAGTCACCATGGCAAGAACACCTTCTTGAATTCTTCGTGCTACTGGATCTTGACATGGTTTCCTCATCTTCAACACGCTTCTGTAAAGCTTTTGCCTTGAGATTTGACTGCCATTTTAATAGTTTGTACTTTGAATTCCATCCCTTGGTGGTCCCATTTTTGAAGGGCCTTTCATTATATGTGACCTACTTTATAATAACCTCTGATCAAGTTGAAACTGAATCATTTTTCTTCTTAGATTGGTTATTGATCCTTTTTTTTATTTAAAAACCCTACTTTCTTTTGCAGTTCTTTATTTTGTTGTTGAGTCTGGTTCTATTACATGAAATATGTTTAAAATGATTCACCATGGCACCTTCACAAAGTTCATGGCTGTAAATACATGACAGCAGTCATTTAGAAAACAGCTTGGTTGACCATCTTAACACTTCTGCTCACTTTTGGTACACAGCTACAGTTCATTCTACTATAGCTTATAGCAGCAGTTTTTAAAATATATATATATATATATATATATATATATATATATATATATATATATATATATATATATATATATTCAAATGATAACTATGACTGTATTTACATTGAAAATTGAACTTTGTTCTATTTTTTTCAAAGGGAGCACAGATACATAAACAGGAAAAACTGTAATAAAATAAACTTTACACAATGAACTTCTGTGTAAACAGGTGTAGAAAGCTGTATGCACATATAAAATTATAAAACATAAAAAACTAGTTATAAAAATAGCATAAAACAAAAATAGAAAAACTTATGCATCGTGAAAGTGCTTTGAGTGAAACAGAGTTCAAAGGCTCTGTCTGTCTGTTCAGAGTTCTATTACAGCTTTCTAAGTACAATCTACACAGAAAACACACTTTTCAACTGTACCTTTGCCACAAACTGCCTTTTCACAACAAGCATTGACATCAAATGTTCTGTTTTTTTGCATTTAGCCACCTGGCATTGTCTTTTATTCCATGTGCCAGTGGGCGCAGCGCTGGTTGAAGGTTGAGGGGCATTTGCCAGCCAGCTTTCTAGTCTCTTATAAAAATGTGTCTGCGGTAGCTCCAAGGCTAGCTGAAAAATGAAGTCCCTCCAAGTTGATTGTTTTGCTGGTGCACTCCTTGTACAAAACCAAAGCGTTTGATGGCTGCCAGGTCCAAAACATTATAAAAACAGTCACAGGCCACCTGCCAGTACCACCTTTGACAGAATACAGCCGTGCCACTTGACCCAATATATCCACACCATACTTCGTTGGTTTGTAAAATGCAACAGCCTCTGGCTTTCGTTTAGCATTAGTCCCAATGGTCACTGACCTGTGCAGAGAGCATGGGATACCCACATGTTTTGCACCGTCACACTCAAGGTGGCACAGTCGTTCTGCCCGACAAATGTAATGTAAATAATAATAATAATATAAGCTGTTCATATAAGACTTTCATCAGTGTTTCAAGAACTCAGCAGGAGTTATAATACGTTATTTCACAATGACTTTGAATTGATTATAATGCCCAGCCTAAATTTTCGGCTCTATTGTATTGATTTCAATACGACGCATAAATTGCGGGTCTGGCGATTGAATAAGTAAGTGCTTATAACGTATTCATTTTCACGATTATGCATGAGATATTCACATACGCAGAGATTTTAAATTTGAATTGCAAAAGCCGTTTAAAAAGCGGATATGTCGGTGCTAGTGTTAATGTGATAACCATTCTGAAGTAGATTTTGATGTGAGCTTTGGATCGTTCACGTGTTGGAACATCCAGTTGCGCTTTAAACCAAGTGTTGTAATGGGGGGTTTCAGATGATTGGCCATTTTTACCATCTATTGGAACTAAATTTCCTGTGCCATTGGATGAAAAACAGCCCCATAGAAGGACATTACCACCTCCATGCTTAACAATAGGTATGGTGTTCTTTTCTTGTACAGACTTTCTCCAAACATAACGACTATCGGTGTGACCAAATTTGTTTCATCACTCCACAAACCCTTTGACTGTAACTCATATCCATCATTCAGATGCTGTTTTGCAAACTTTAAGCAATTGTCTTTGTGACATTTTCCTAAAAGTGACTTTTTCCTTGGCCTGCGACCATTGAGACCTTCACCATGCAACGCTCTAGCATTGGTATATATATCTTTGGCAGTCAATCTTGGATTGTTATTAATGTTCCTCACTTCTTCTGCTTGTTCTTGGTAAAAGAATATTATTTCTTCCAGACCAAGGGAGCGATATGACAGTATCATTAGTTTTGTATTTCTTGATAATAGAAACAATGGTTCAAATTGGGATACTCAAATGCTTGGAAATCTTATTGTATCCTTCACCTGCTTTATGAACAATAAATAATTTTCTGCCTAAGGTCTTCAGCTAGCTCTTTATTTTTTCAATACTGACTTATTGGTAATGACAGCAATCATCCTATGCCTAACCCTTTTATACTCTCTAGGAATGTTCACCTATAATCCAACATTTTCTAGATTTTTCTAGAATTAGGTTCTGCATTATAATATTGAAATTTCTAGCACCTTGTAGACAATACTATCATAGCATCAAAGGGTATGAATACTTTTGAATTAGCATTTTTGGAGTTTTCCAAAAAAAAAAAAAAAAAAAAAAAATGCTGAAATAAATTATTGTAGACATCTATTTTTTGTAACTTTTTGCCTTTGCTACAAAAGATTTTTCCTAAAATTCTTTGTTTTCAAGAAATTTCCAGATATTATAAATATCCATTGGGGTATGTAAACTTTTGACTACAATTTATATATATTAGGGCTGCTCCTATTAATAGATTAATCAGACCAATTAATCAACTAAAGAGTTGATCACAGATATATATATATATATTTACAATTTAATCATGCAGAATAAATGGACTGCATGTTCTACGTGGCAGTCCAATCATAAGTTAGCAGAGGTGGAACATAAACAGTTGAAGGTATTCTCTGCCTCAGCAGAAGGTCTTGAGTAAGTTTAACTAATGGGAGAGTCAAAGATCTGCCCCTTGTTATACAGGTTTCAATCATGATTGAGCAGAGGCAGGATGTAAACTGTGGGTATTCTCTGTTTCAGTTCAAGGTCTTGGGAGTTTAACTAATAGGAATGTCTAAGATCTGTCCTGGTTTTGCAGCTGTTCAATCATTAGTCAGCAGAGGGAGGACATAAATATGCTAGGGTAAGCAATGTAACAATAGTCAAATTTTGCGTGATATTGCTTTTTATAGAGCACTATTGAGGACTATACTAAGAATGTCAAAGTAATATTTCAAATTACTTTTTACAAATAAAAAAAAAATGGCATCAGACAATAGAGGCATCATTTTTTCACTTTCTTAAAAAATTGAGGTATATACCTAAAATACACTAACAGACACAGGAAGGGAAGGGATCCACTCGTCACTTCCAAAATTTAAATTATTAAAGGTATCCGTGGCTTACCTGTAGCTGTCAATTAAAAAAATAGTACCGTTGGAACTGTCTCTTGTACAGTACAGAAAAGGCAATATGGAACAGCATTGGCTACAACAATCTTAGGATATCTAACGAAGTCAGCACAAAAACATGAGCATTCCCAAAGTCACTTGCGAGCCACTGTAACACTCAATTCAACTGGGTGAGCAGAAGCAAAGGGATACAATACATCACAAGATGTGGCAAGAGCTGGCTTTTAGAGGCACAATGAAGGCACCAATTCATGAAATAGAGATAATTGTGCAGAATTACTTTCTCTGATACTTTCTATGACAACATGTTAAGCAATCACTTGTCAATAGCCACAGTATTCTGGGGTACCTCTAACAAGATTCAGAACAACTAAATCTCTTCGACATCTCAGGTTTCGCTAGATGCTCAGCTCAGCTGTCTATTGATTTAGAAGTATTACTATGCAGGACAGCTGCTATAATATCATTACCTTTATTACAAATGTGGATGGATTAATTTACTTATTAATCTACAGATTAATCTACCGATTAATCAACTAATGCCCATAGATTAACTGATCAAAAATTCTAATCGAGTGACAGCCCTAATATATTGTAATGATGACTAATATATTGTATGATGTAATGGTGATGGCGTTGTCCTGGACAATGTGTTTGTCTTGTCTTGTTTATTTGTTTGTTTGTTATGTCTTGTTTGGTGTTATGTGTATTGTAAGGGAACAGGGCAAGCTATTAGAGTGTGTGTATGTGTGTGTGTGTGTGTGTGTGTGTGTGTGTGTCCGTTATTGTGTGTGTATGTGTGTGTGTTACAGTAGGGTGTGTGTGCGTGTGTGTATGGGGGGGCGGGACCCTTCTCTGCAGCTATAAGTAGGGAAGCGGGGAAGACAAGCTTTGAGGAGGATAAATCTTGCAGACTTTAGTGTGAGTGATTGTTGTGAGACTGTGAGGGACAGAGAGAGAGAGGAATGAGAAAAGGCGTTTAGCTGTGAAGCAGTGAAAGAACCCAGAGTGAGTCTGAAGAGCAGAGAATGACAGTTCATGAGAAGGAGAGTGCATGTGAGGGAAAGAAGATAGCAGGAGCGAGGAAGAGTGTGACAAAAACTGCGAAGTGAAGGATTAGGAAGTTTTTATTGTTTTGGTATGAACCCTGGCCCAAACAGGGATTCACTGTTTCTACTTGTTTAAAAGAAAATAAACTGGCCAAATCCCATCTAGTCTCTTTGAGTCTTACTTCACTGAATGAAGCTTCTAACAATGTTACAATATATATATATATATATATATATATGATAATAATATATATATATATATATATATATTATATATATATATATATATATATATTATATATATAGTGTCTGTCAATGCTGGTTAACGGCGGGAATAGCAAAACACAGACCTGGAAAGCTGCAGTTTAGCACTTCTTTGCACACTTTTATTATTTACAAAACAAAATGGGAATAAACAAAAGGTTTAAACAAAAAAAAAAAAAAACTAAAACACTTCTAAATAAACACAGAACCTAAGCCCAGCTATCCCGGCCCTTTCTCTTTCTCTTAATTCTGTTCTACCTTGGCAACGACATGCTCTTCTTTTCAAGCTTGGTAGCGTCTTCATTGACCTCTGTCTCCTTCTACAGCACACTCCTTCACACTCTCGCTCCAACACGTCCTTCTGTTCAAGCTTGGCAGCGTCTTCATTGAACTCTGTCTCTTTCTATAGCACACTCCTTCACACTCTCACTCCAACACGCTCTTCTTTTCAAGCTTGGCAGTGTCTTCATTGACCTCTGTCTCCTTCTACAGCACACTCCTTCACACTCTTGCTCCAACACACCCTTCTGTTCAAGCTTGGCAGCGTCTTTATTGAACTCTGTCTCCTTCTATAGCACACTCCTTCAGACTCTCGCTCCAACACGCCCTTCTGTTCAAGCTTGGCAGCGTCTTCATTGAACTCTGTCTCCTTCTATAGCACACTCCTTCAGACTCTCGCTCCAACACGCCCTTCTGTTCAAGCTTGGCAGCGTCTTCATTGAACTCTGTCTCCTACATTTAACAAAAACAATGTTATTTTGAACCTTGATCCCTTGCATGTATAGACATTATCCTTCTTGCACCCTCTGCTGCAGCAAACCACAACTCAATTCCCGCTATTTTATTTGAAAAAATGTCGCACAGTTCTCTCTAGAAATCTCGCTAAGATGACGCAAATAATGTTTAAATTACTATATTGCGGCTCTCTTCATTAAAATATTTTTTCTTAGTACATATGACAAAATGTGCACTTTGTGAATAGTCATAGCGAAAATGAAAACTGCGTTATGTTTGCACTACATCTACCCCATAATAAGTTATTATTTCAGCACCTCTAAGAAATGATAAATGTTTTACAGGGTTAGCCAGCTGTAATAGAAATAATGTTTGAGATCATTCCTGGGTGTCATTCAACATATCATTCAACATTTTTGGTAGCCATAGCTCATAACAGCATATGTTACTGTATCACCTGATAAACCCCTAATGCAGGCATTATTCACAATCCTCTTAATAAAATTTGAATTTCCCCATACATTTTAAAAATCCAGACATGTGTTCGGTGGATGTGGTCAAGATTGAACCACACTTCAAATGATCCTTAATTGTTATATACCACGTAGGACACCCATGCCCTGTACTTATTTACCTTGTTCTTCATTGCTTCCATTGAATGTGGTGTGTCCCAAGGGCACACTGAGATCAGAAGCAGCAGACTTCATGAGTCTGGCCTTCCTTGCTGCTTCACTCAGCATATCCTTCTGTGCAACATGCCAGAGCATTAGTATTAAGCTTGTATACTACATTCTAAATATTTTGGAACAAACCTCATCTTGTGTTATTTTTACTCTTACAACAAAATAAATGGCTCAGACAAAAACACGGGCACAGTTTAATCAATGTGTTGGATGAAAGGATGACAATACGTTGTGTGTGCATCACATATGCACACAATTACACCTGACACTTCCAGTCACTGAACCTGCCTGCAGAATTATCAGCAGGATGATAATGTGCATTGCTCATGCACTTCAATTGCTCAGCCATTTCCTGGTGTGCTTCAAAGCACTCCAAGCTGAAAGTCTGACACACACCTCCTATGTGAAAGGGATTACAGTGATTTGTCAGTACTCATGTTGGCTAGTTCCCCTTATGGATTAATGTACTAGCTGAAGGGAACAGTAGCATCCATTTGAATTCCTAGCAGAACTGTATCGGCTGCTTTTTTCTCATAATCCTGCTAGCCTTTGAGAAGAGGCCGAGCAGCATGTTTTAAACTCTTATGTACAAAGTATAGTGCTGTGCTCTTTTATTATGTTAGCAAGGCTTGCCCAGCTCACCAAATTGCCTGTCATTTGACCCCAAAGGACAAATTACTTTCCCTCCGTGTCTTGTCTCTCCTTTCAGTCCTGGTATAATACTAGAGCCCACTGTAAGTCACTTTTTAAATTGATTTTTTATTTTTTTTATTTTAGCCACCTTTTTGTACATTTTGTCCTGAACCCTTAACAAGTATATATTATTCTCAATGAAAATAAAACTACACTGCTATTTGTACAGCAGGCACTTTTTTAGCTTGGATGTCAAGCAGCCTCAATAGTCATTCATAGTATAAAAATAATCATCATTATAAAAATATATACCAGTAAGGTTTTTACTTGTTATAAATCTTACGTAATAAGTAATTTCTTTAGGTAATAAATGTTACTTTAAAAATAAATACATATATGTTAATCTACATAAATAACATTTAAAACAATCATGAACAGCAGGTATAAATTACACTAATTTTAGTATCATTAGGATCTTTCTTAGAAAACCCTTGAATGCATACATTCCAGCGATAACACTACAGTTCAGCAGCTATAACTAAGGGGTCTACTTAAATTGCGGTAAATTTACGTATTTTACACGGGTAGGTTGCTGAATAAAATTAGGATTTCGCGGATATTTCGCAGACCTGTTTAAACATTAAATAAACCTAAGTAGACAGTATTTCAGAAGACTATAAAGCCTAAAAATAGTGGTACTTGCTTCCTTAAAAAAACACAGTACTTGCTTCCTTAATAAACTTCCTTCCTTAATAAAACAGAGTCATTTGTTAAAGGCAAGCACGCAGCATCCCCCTGCAGTTGACTTGTCCATACATTGAGACTGCACATTCCAACCACTGAATTGGTATGTAGTGCAAGGCCCATCTTACTTGTTTGGTTGTTAGTAGCTTATTGATCCCAGAATCTCATCAAGCAGCTTCTTGAAGGATCCCAGGGTGTCAGCTTCAACAACATTACTGGGGAGTTAGTTCCAGACCCTCACGATTCTCTGTGTAAAAAAGTGCCTCCTATTTTCTGTTTTGAATGCCCCTTTGTCTAATCTCCATTTGTGATCCCTGGTTCTTGTTTCCTTTTTCAGGTCAAATAAGTCCCTTGGGTCGACATTGTCAATACCTTTTAGAATTTCGAATGCTTGAATTAGGTCGCCACATAGTCTTCTTTGTTCAAGACTGAATAGATTTTAAACCCGGAATAATTCTGGTCGCTCTTCTTTGCACTCTTTCTAGAGCAGCAATATCCTTTTTGTAGCGAGTTGACCAGAACTGAACACAATATTCAAGATGAGGTCTTACTAATGCATTGTACTGTAATTTTGTTTAATATATGATTCTGAAGCTAAATAGTGGTCGACCGTATTTTCTCCAAAGACACAGTAAGATATGCAAAACAATTACCTCAATCTGCATGTTATAGTTTCTTTGGGAAATATCTTGACACCATCAATCACCAAAATATACTTTGCTTTTTTTGTCGTCCATTTCTACTATTTTACCTCCAATGCTGAAAACTAGATTTTAGCAACCTAAATCAAAGCAATGCAGCACTGATTTTGTCCCACCCCTACCTACTGCACAGTACAGGTCACAGAAAAGCACTGATAGGCTGATTAAAAGTTTGATGTTATTTCAATAGTAAACAAGGACGTTAACCATCAGTTGTGTACAATATTTGTATTGTGTACAGTATTGGTATTGTGTGCAGTATTAGTATTGTGTGTAGTATTGGTATTGTGTACAGTATTATTATTGTGTGTAGTATTGTATTGTGTACAGTGTACAGTATTGTATTGTGTACAGTATTATTATTGTGTACAGTATTAGTATTGTGTACAGTATTAGTATTGTGTACAGTATTGGTATTGTGTAGTATTAGTATTGTGTGTAGTAGTATTGTGTATTGTGTACAGTATTGGTATTGTGTACAGTATTAGTATTGTGTGTAGTATTGGTATTGTGTGCAGTATTAGTATTGTGTACAGTATTGGTATTGTGTACAGTATTAGTATTGTGTACAGTATTGGTATTGTGTACAGTATTAGTATTGTGTACAGTATTGGTATTGTGTACAGTATTAGTATTGTGTACAGTATTGGTATTGTGTACAGTATTAGTATTGTGTACAGTATTGGTATTGTGTACAGTATTATTATTGTGTACAGTATTGGTATTGTGTGCAGTATTAGTATTGTGTACTGTCACGGGTGACCCCGAACCAGTTATTATATGTAGTAAGACATTGGATCCTTTTGTATGGAGAATCTCAGTGGCTAGAGTTCATGGCTCCTCGATTGA
This sequence comes from Polyodon spathula, assembly GCF_017654505.1. Lineage (NCBI taxonomy): Eukaryota > Metazoa > Chordata > Actinopteri > Acipenseriformes > Polyodontidae > Polyodon > Polyodon spathula. The sequence continues at coordinate 94,995,922 of NC_054536.1, forward strand.
TTCAGATTCAGTTGTATTAAGTTTGCCCACTGATTGTGAAGAACAAACTATAAGTTGGGTGCCTGCTGATATGAAAAACAGTGAGTTTTGGCCCCCTACTGTATTCTGGATGAATGGCATCCCTTGTAAAGTACCTCTATGTGAACAGAAGGAAATGAATGAAAGAAATATGTACAGGTCTAGAATGTCTGTGAGAGGCACAGAGCTAGTTCTGACTCATGAAATGAAAACTAATCTTCCTGTCATGTGTGGATGTGATAGATGCAGAAGTGAATCACCCCTGGCAGGGCCTAAGCCATGTCCAGCTTGCAGTCATCTAGTGAGACACTGTAGGATTCTGTTTGAATGTAATGATTCTGAGGGAATCTCTTTCTCTCATCTGAATGTGAATCCACGGGATGTAAAAAGAGTTGAATGCATGGGTTGTGAGGAAAAAGGTCACTTAGTGAAATGGGCGCATCTGGGAAAATTAGAATGTGAGGAAGGTGTCCTTGCTAAACGTGTACAAGTGTCTTGTAGGTAGAAAGTCAAAGCCCTGGCGACTCACACCTGTGATGCGAGACGATGGATTCAAGGGCCCATTGTTGTGTTTGCTGAACCAACCCGAGCTGAACCTGAGACTGAAGTGGAGTGCTGCTGGGAGTGAGCTAAAACCCTGGACATGGACTGCATGATTTAAAAATTAAATATATTAATGCAATAATATGTGTTATAACCCTTTGTAGTGTTTGAATAATCTTTATTCTGGAAAATTATGTAAGTGTGTAATCAAATGCTGTTTTAAGCAGTAAATTGTGAAATTTATATATTCTCTCTATATAAAATCATGCAGTAGAAACTGATATAGTTTGATACAAGTGGCCAGTTTTTGGGCAGTTTCTTATCAAGATAGGCTTGATTCCCAGAATTGAATGTTGAATCTCTATAGCACCCTTTTAGCCTAAAGAAATGTTGCTGTATGAAATGGGGTCTATATAATATGCTTGCTTCGAGTGGTATGAATTGCTGTGATAATAAGTATAACAGCATACAAATACTATAAACTATTTGTGTGTGTAAGACCATATGCTTAACATTGCCTGTTACAATAATATGCATGAAATTGTTTCTCATCAAGATAGGTTTTCATTTAAAATAGTTAATAATCGTGTTCTATAGGGAGTAAACTGTTTAGTTTGACTTTGAGTTAAAAAAGATGATGCAGCATAAAGAGATGTTGTTTGAAATATAAAATAAAAAGATTATTAATGAAAAAGTAATTTTAAAAGTAGAGGGTAGGTTTTGAGAAGGTAAACTTTATGTGACCTTTCTTTCCGAATTTTCTGTGAGCCTGTTTTTTAAGAAAAAAACGTGCCTGGTAAGGGAGGAATAGTTGGCACGCAGAGCGGGATTTTTTTATAAAAAGGATTATAGCTTCAAGGTTAAAATGTAACAAAGAAAATTATCTTCTCACCCTAGAAGAAGGGGGAACATTGCTAAAAACATTAATCATCGCTGGAAATTAGGAAGATTGGTGTGCCACTACCAAACTGGTTTTAGCTGGCTTGTGTGCCGCTAAAAAAATAGGAGGTCGTCCGCAGTTCAGCTGAGTTCATGCTGTTAAGAAACTCATAGGACAGAGACATTATAGTCTTACACTTAAATAAAAAACAAACAGATTATCCATGAAGAGAAACTCTATATTAGAAAAAACATAAGATGGAGGTTCCCTATAATATCTGCTAAGCACACGCCTGTAAGGAGAGAGGGAAACTAATTTAATAAATAGGATGATATGAGGGAATATATACTTAGAAACCAGGTACATATGATCAATATAATTATAACTGATAGTATTGTATATATTTTAAACAACACTCATATATTCAAAATAACATTATTCTCTTTGTATGCACATATAAAGTAGAGGGATAGCAAGGGTCTTGTGAACTATGTTTCACCTAACTTTTTAGATAGAGGAGGGGTCGAGAAATGAGTGAGTGAGATCATGGTCAAATGTTTGGAACAGGTGTCATATTTTGAAAAGCTGTTGGCATATGGCTCTACATTTTTAGGCTGTTGCGTGCCAAAGAAAGATAAGAAGTGTCTAAACAAACTAATGATTGGATTTGATTAAGTCTCTCCATGTATCTCAATGGAGACAAAAAACCTATAAAACCTCAAGTCTTTTACAATGAGGCACCACAATCAAGACTGGCAGAGTGACGTGGTCCATCATTTGTAGATCTCCACAAGACAATTCTGATTCCTTTGTTCACGTTACTTTTCCTTATAATAGGAGGTAAGAATATTATTAACATTATTATATCTCACATGTATTGGTTGTGTTGCTATAAGGTATTGAAACTATATTTTAGTGTTGAGAGAGTGTTATATTGAATGAACTGAAATATAGAAGTGGGTGCTTTTAGACCGCGTGTATAGCTGGCCCGGTGGCTGCACAAATACATATAAGTGTATGAGGTCATTGGCCTGTGTATAGCTGGCCCCGTGGCTGCACTGATGCATGGAGATGTTTCATGCCAATTGAAGTGTTAATGCTGAATTTGCAACTAACTTAGAACCACTAATTGCTATTGCATGTTTATGGATTTTGGTGGTATGCGCAAACTACCTTTCCAATATTAAAAGCATTTTAATAAAGCGAAGGAGCACTGCTCTGATTCGTAAAACTTCAGATGAATGAGTCTTGAGTGTTTTTCTTGATTAAATAGGGGTTATATGGACATACATACAAGCTTGTCCAGTGCTCGAACATAAACCACTAGGAGTGCACACACTCTCCCCTGAGTTAAGAGTGTGTGCAGAGTGAATAAAAAAGAGTACGTGAAAATATGTGAACGCAGCAGACGTGACAGTACAATGTTGGTATTGTGTGTAGTATTGGTATTGTGTGCAGTATCAGTATTGTGTGCAGTATTGGTATTGTGTACAGTATTGGTATTGTGTGCAGTGTTAGTATTGTGTACAGTATTGGTATTGTGTACAGTGTTTGTATTGTGTACAGTGTTGGTATTGTGTGCAGTATCAGTATTGTGTACATTATTGGTATTGTGTGCAGTATCAGTATTGTGTACAGTATTGGTATTGTGTGCAGTATCAGTATTGTGTACAGTATTGGTATTGTGTGCAGTATTAGTATTGTGTACAGTATTGGTATTGTGTGCAGTATTAGTATTGTGTACAGTATTGGTATTGTGTACGGTATTGGTATTGTGTACAGTATTGGTTTGTGTATTGTATTGTGTACAGTATTGGTATTGTGTAGTATTAGTATTGTGTACAGTATTGGTATTGTGTGCAGTATTAGTATTGTGTACAGTATTGGTATTGTGTGCAGTATTAGTATTGTGTACAGTATTGGTATTGTGTGCAGTATTAGTATTGTGTACAGTATTATTATTGTGTACAGTGTTGTTATTGTGTGCAGTATTGTGTACAGTATTGTGTAGTATTAGTATTGTGTACAGTATTGTTATTGTGTGCAGTATTAGTATTGTGTACAGTATTGTTATTGTGTGCAGTATTAGTATTGTGTACAGTGTTGTTATTGTGTGCAGTATTAGTATTGTGTACAGTGTTGTTATTGTGTGCAGTATGTATTGTGTACAGTATTGTTATTGTGTGTACAGTATTGGTATTGTGTGCAGTATTAGTATTGTGTACAGTGTTGGTATTGTGTGCAGTATTATTGTATTGTGTGTGCACAGTATTGTGTATTGTGTGTGCAGTATCAGTATTGTGTACAGTATTGGTATTGTGTGCAGTATTAGTATTGTGTACAGTATTGGTATTGTGTGCAGTATTAGTATTGTGTACAGTGTTGTTATTGTGTGCAGTATTAGTATTGTGTACAGTATTGTGTGCAGTATTGTGTACAGTATTGGTATTGTGCACAGTATTATTATTGTTTACAGTACTAGTATTGTGTACAGTATTGGTATTGTGTGCAGTATCAGTATTGTGTACAGTATTGGTATTGTGTGCAGTATTAGTATTGTGTACAGTATTGGTATTGTGTGCAGTATTAGTATTGTGTACAGTATTGGTATTGTGTGCAGTATTAGTATTGTGTACAGTATTGGTATTGTGTGCAGTATCAGTATTGTGTACAGTATTGGTATTGTGTGCAGTATTAGTATTGTGTACAGTATTGGTATTGTGTGCAGTATCAGTATTGTGTACAGTATTGGTATTGTGCACAGTATTATTATTGTTTACAGTACTAGTATTGTGTACAGTATTGGTATTGTGCACAGTATTATTATTGTTTACAGTAGTAGTATTGTGTACGGTATTGGTATTGTGTAAAGTATTGCTATTGTGTAAAGTATTGGTATTGTGTACAGTTTTGGTATTGTGTGCAGTACTGGTATTGTGTACAGTATTATTATTGTTTACAGTAGTAGTATTGTGTACAGTATTGGTATTGTTTGCAGTATTAGTATGTGTTTTGCCAAATTATCTTGTGACAAAGAGAGGAATTTGAACTATAAATCTCCCCCCTTACCAATAAGGGCACTGTGTAAGGTTAGTGGTATGCTGCCTCCTAGATGGAGAGCCTTAATGGTAGGCAGAAACCAGAGGGGACCATATTAGGGGGAGGGCATAGTTGCACGTACTCAGAAGGACTCCATTGCAATCAACTGTGGGACGGGTTGATTGCAGGTAGGAGTTTCTGGGTACAAAGGGGAAGCAGCTACGTCAGTACTCTGCCTTGTGCTGAAAAATTATCTGCGGCCGGAGCCCGTGTGTTGTGATTACATGCTTTGTTTATTTTGTTGCAGAAGAGGACTGAGGAGACAGGACGCTGCAGCCATGAAGCCAGCAGTTTATCCCTGATCACACCCCTCACTGCACCCCCTGGACACGAACAACAATACCCTGGAGTTTGGAGAGCACACTTTTTCAAATAATTGAACTGTGTTTTTGTGTTTGGGACTGCAAACCCGCCTAATATCCTTCTGACACCATCACTGGTAGAAGGGGTGGATTATTGTTTATTTATTATTAATAATTATGGAGGTTTTTGGGAGAGAAACCTTGTTCAGACATCTCTTTGTACACTGCACCACTCATCTCCTGTTCACAGACCTGAAGAGCTGTTTCTTCTTCCTCTGTTTATTGACAGAGTTAGTAAACATATACACATGGAGAGAGGGGTTCCGCCTCTTCAAGGCCCAACATTGCCGGCTCACGAACCGGAAAGAAAACATAAAGTTAGTATTTGTTAAAACATACAATGCGTGGTGTTCCGCCTTTGAGGAGACCTGACAAACATGGGGGATGTCACCGCTTGGGGACGCTCACATAGAGGCATCAGACCTGAAAGAAGAATCCCAAAAGAAACATACATGCAGATGGAAAGGTTTGGCCGGGGGTCCCCTCTGACTCATGGAGAACCCTCCTCTATGAGGTAAATGAAGCAGAGCTTAACAAAGGATTGGAGAAAGTGGAATCACTAACCCCCCAGAGGAGACCGATGAAAAGGCAGTTGAGATGCTAGAGGAGGAGGAGGGAGGAGGAGGAAACGAAACAACACAAGACAGCTAGGTAGAGGTGACTAATGTTTAAATAAGGTAGATTTAATTGATGACAGGAGATGATAGGTTGTTGGTGCCTAGCTCCGCCCCCTGAACCCCACAAATAGGTTAACATTTAATGTGTTCTTTGTTATTAAACAGAAGAGCACAAGCACTCCATGAGCCATCAATCAGCTCAGCAATAAAAAAAAAAAAGTTCATAAATGTTTGATTTCTTTTTCCAACATTCTTCTTGAGAAAGCAGTGAGTTCAATCTGGAACAAAGTAAACACAGCAGAGAAAATCTACACTCTGTCTATGGTGCATGCTATTCAAATTAACTCAAATTAACTTGTGGCTCTAGTCCTGGATTCATAAGGTCAAAACCTGAACTATGCCATTTTACAGTTTTAAAGTTACTTATAGAGTCCAAATATCATACATCAGACCCAAAGCGCCCCCAGAAATCTTTCACATGGTACGCACAACTGAACCACACCAACATCCCTTCTCATGCCAATAACGACTCTGCATCACCATGATGTAAAGTGTTTCAGCCAATCAGAGTGCTGCATTTTTGTTCTTTCCTGAGTTTCACAGCACCTACACTGTAACATTAGAAAACTGCAATCAAAGCGTTAATGTTTCCCTTTCTAAAAATGAATAAACACAGCGAGCTGCCATCTAGACAGAACAGCAACTACACTGATAGCCAAATAGTCCACAACAACAGACTTAAACTAGCGGACTGGTTCCATTTTCATTACTCTCACAATCACTACAGCTTTTTTATTTTACATGAGACAAAACAGGCAGTTAAAAAAAAAAAAAAAAAATAATAATAATAATAATAATAAATTATGATACGTAGCGGTATAGCAAGTCCGTCTCACTGTATCTATGGGACATTAGACTTGTTAGCGTCCAGGTGGACGCGATTTGTATTAGATGGATGCACGTCAACAGATGCATAAAGTCCATTAACCATAATGGTACTGGGCTAGAGGAGTTGGAGGATCAGCTTAGTAAAGTTTGGATGTAGTATTTATGATTTTAATTAATAGATCTAAGGTGTAGAGGCAGATATTTGATCTGAGAAATGATGAGGACTTCCAGAAGGTCAGAATGTCACCAGGGAAGGTGGAGAATCCATGTCACCAGAAGGCCACGGTGCAATGACAGGTTTTTTATTGTTAAGCCGAGTCCACACCTGAGCGATCAGTTCGGCATCCCAATTGTGTGCAATTGCTGTGTCCACATCTGAGCAATCAGTTGAGCAGCAAGGTTTGCCGCGTCTACAAGTTTAATTGTTTTTTGACACCGGTGTTGACAGGTTTTGTGTTTTGTTCTGTATCTACAAATTGAAGTAGTTTTACTTTTGGAAACTGAGGTGATGCTGGGTTTTCTTTGGTTCCGTGTCTCAAGTTTCTTTTTTTTTTTTTTTTGCAACTAACACTTATTTTTCTTATCTGTCATAATGGGTTTAGTTATTACCGAGGAAGAAGTGGTTGTTATTATTTTTTTAACGTTTGTTATTTTACATGCCATATTCCCTAACAAAAAAGCTAGTCCACATAAAAGCTGGATGAAACCTTGGTTGATACGTCACCAGAAACATCGGACTTGAAGGTGCAGAAAAGTACCAACATTTTTTTACGGATGGACACCCGATCATTCGCCCTATTACTAAACTTGGTCAAACCTATAATTGATAAAAAAGACACCTTCAGAGTGACTATACCAACAGAAGAGAGACTGCTAGTGACTCTGCTATATCTAGCTACAGGTGACACCTGCACAAGTTTAGGATATCTGTACAGGATCTCAAAGCCAGCCCTGTCTGTGATTATCCTCGATGTGTGTCTTGCAGTATACCTGGTGCTGAAATACAACTACTTGCAGGTAAGCACAAAAACATGTTGTTGTTATTATTATTTGATCATTATATTGTGGGAAAAAGAAAAAAAAAACGTGGTGAACAATAGTAGGATAACACGAAAAGAACTTGTATAAACTTTGTAATCAACAAATGCTCTATAATGTTATTGATTGTATTGAATTAACCTTCCAGACAGATTTTTGAAAAGAAGAGTATTTATTAATCTGACACAACCCTCTTCTTTCAATGCAACAACATAGAAATAACAGTGTAATGCCAACTAAAAATTCATTAAACAGCTTAGCCAGCCCAAGACCCGCCACCCCCATGATTCCAAGGCACCCCCGCTATTTACAAAAGGACACAAATAGTTCATTTTTTTATATTATCGTACTATAAATACATTCTTAATATTGGAATTAAACATTAACAAAACAGTAATAAAATGTTAAATAGTGAGTCATATAGGCTACATGTTCAGGTAGGCTATGAAGCTCCCCTGCAACACTTGAGCAAGCGTATCGTATTCATCAGGCAGTGGGAGCTGGCGATATGCAGTTTTGCCGAGTCTTCCAATTGCAAGGGTTATTAAGTCGGCAGTATCTCTTTTCTCGACCATTTTCTTGGGTTTCTTGGGCGGCGAGATGTTCCTGTAACTTCTTCCCGTTCTTCGCAATGCTACGAAGCATCACCAGTGCAGTGATCCTAAAAAAATAAAAACATACAGATCAGCATTGGTACATTTTGTTGCAAAGCATATAGTAGCATATGTATGTATACTTACGATTTTCAACACATTTATAGTTTTGCATTTCTGGAGATTTAGCAAATTTAAAAAGATTAAAAGCATGTTTTGTGTTTCTTGTGTTCACAGACGCCTAACTATAAAGAGAAATGGATGGATGTCGCCAAACAATTTGAGGACAGGTGGAATTTTCCTTGTGGCGCTGGACGGCAAACACATTGTTCTTCAGGCTCCCATGAGATCAAGGTCCACATACTATAATTACAAGCATACCTATAGCATTGTGCTTCTCGCTGCTGTAGATTCATGCTACAGATTTCTATACATAGATATAGGTTGCCAAGGGTGAATTTCGGATGGTGGTGTTTTCAGAAATTCAAGCCTATATACTGCTTTAGAAAATAACACCTTGTGTGTCCCTGACAGTGCGGTCCTACCCAATTGCGAAGTTCAAATGCCTTGCTTTTTACTTGCCAATGAAGCATTTCCAATGAAAAATTATATCATGAAGCCATACCCCAGAAGGACTCTTGAACTTGTGCAAAGAATTTTTGGTAGAGAATGCATTTGGGATTCTTGTGCAGAGGTTCCAGGTTTTCAAAAGCAGCATTTTCCACGAGCCAGTCTCCCCAGCGGGCCCGGATGTGCAGCGACAGCGAGTCGGAGGACGTACCGGGACCAGTACAGCGCCGTTTCGACAGCCGTGAAAAGCGGTTGACGGCTGCGCCGCACCTCCCCTTCCACCCCACCAAAAAACCCTCCCCCCTGGTCTTAGCAGGTACTCTTGCAAACCTGCGTGCTTGGGAGAAATCCCTGAAACACCCAGCGGCGCTCAACCCAAGTTCCGTCCCGTGCGCACGCTCCCGGCTTGCCCAACTCGTCCTGTTGCTTAGAATATACGGGGGAGAGCCGGAACCAAAGACAACTCGTCACACCACAACCCCCAGAAATCAAAAAAACACGATTTGAGTTCCCGTCAGAATGGTGAGGAGCAGAGACACCACAACAAAGAGAATGAAAGGACAAACATCCAGGGCCCTCTGAACAGTGGGACAAGACATTAAAAAGAAGGGGAGGTCAGATGTTGCGGGAACCTCAGATGAGAAAAACACAGCAAGGTCCGTCGCAGTTGGGACCCCCTTACTCCAACAGTGTGATCCTTCGGGAGCCTCGGCAAGGCAAATCACTGATGACCGTGACCAGGCTCATAGAACGAACGGCGCCGCCCGGTGTAGCGTCCACGGTAAAAAAACCTGGAGAGACAGGCCAACATCCCTGCCACCACACACCCAAATTCAGGAGAGCTCGGCAGGACATAAAAGAGCAACACCAAAGTGGTATTTCTGGTATCTACCCGCACCTTGCAAAGGACCAGGGGACGTGGAAATATAAATCAAACGAATGGTTGACACGTGGTTACGGGAAGGGCTTCACCCTATCTTGATCAGTTGCCCCACTGCTACAAGAGGACATCTGTAGACTGAGGACGTCCCGGGCATCGTTACTTGGCGGCACCCCGCTCTCGCGCCGGTCGGCAGGTCAATCTAGTGGACCCACTGTGGCCGGTACCGCCACGTGGTTCTTGCGAGTGTGGGGCCGCCCTCTCATCTTTGTGGGTTCCCGTCTCGGACACGCCCGGCCGGCCCGAGCGGAGGCGGAGGTGGCTCTCCATAAGACCCGTGCTTGCCGGCCCCGGGGTTAACCCTGGCCCGCCCATCCCCGCCTCAATGGGTCCGACTCCACCGCCCCCATTCCCGGCCTCATCACTGGCGCTGCTATCGCCCGCCGCTCCGCCGGTGAGCACCATCTTGTATCCAATGCCTTCGGCCCTGGTTGTCAAGCCCCGGCGCCGCCATCCTACCGGGGGGATTCTCCCTTCCCCCCCTCCCACTGGGCCCCCCCCCGGTGTGTTACGCCGCCGGCTGCCCTCGCCAGGGGCATGCCACCTGTGTCCTCCCCCCTTGCCAGCCCCGCTCGCGGGGCGGAGCCCTGCTTCGTTTTCCCCTCGCCGCTCGGCCTCCCCTCCCACCGCGGTCCGCGCCCCCCTGGCCCCCTCCGGCCCCCCCTGGTTCTTTGCCGTGTTTTCCCTCTCCCCTTTCCCGATCCCGCTCGGTTTCCCCTTTCGCCCTCCCCTCTGCGGCCGCCCCAGCATACCGAGGGATGGACCAATCGATGCTCACAGGCATGATGGTTGTTATTCCCCCCGTGTGCACTGGAAGACACCCCTATAATCCTGCATAATCCTCACTGTCCGTTCCTTGCCCCCCCCCGGTTCCTCGCTCCTCCACCACCTCTTCAGCGCCCCCCCGGCCCTTTTCCGCGCCTTCCCCCCCGGCCCCCCCATCTAACGTCCCCCGCCCGCGTCCCTCCAGAACTTCGTATCCCCCGCCGTTGACGGCCAGGCGTGCCTAGAAGGACTTGCTCCCGAGCATTCCCCCTGTTTTTCCATCACCCCCCGCAAGCGAACTTAAGATGGAGATTTACTTGTTAAAGGGCATACCGTTTTCATTCACATCGAGCGACCGTGGGGGACTGTTGACGTTTAGATTCTGCCCCAAAGTCCAAAGGGAAGTCTGACAACATGCCAATGCTCCGTTCAACCAGCTATTCTATTTAGGTCCTAACTATGTATATCCAGGACTACCGATGATAATTATTAATATAACCGCCGAACCAAGATCCTGCCGCAGTCTCTTGCCACAGGGTGGTACCGGGACAGCCTGGAAAATTGCAAATCGTAATACCGATCCACCACCAGGGACACAAACCTGACACCGGTAATCACAGACAGTACGCCTGATTTTATATGCAACCTTATGGAAACCTAAGACGATCCAAGCAATATGAACAAGGCATCAACAACCAATGCTCGTGAAATTCGGGATGAACTCATGGAATTAGAGAGACCTAAGTTTAAACGTTCAGATTTTTTTCCTTCAAATTTCTCCGGTTTTCTCTCTATGCTGTAGAGGAAACAAAACCCCGCCTTTGTGAGGTGTGGTCCCGCGGTGTCCCACCGGGATCTAGTTATTAGGTCCCTTGCTATTCAACTTACAATTACTGATTAGATTCGGTATAGTAAGCACCCTTGTCATTGCCGGACGACAAAACGTAGGCGGCGGGCCACCCCCTGTTGCCAGCCAGCGAAGTTCACTTCATAACCCAAATTCGTGTAACTGGGCCGCAAGCAATGCGATTTCTTGTTTTTATGAATAGAGAACCGGTAGGTACTGCACGCGGGCAATAAAATGTACATTTCCAATCTCCTCTGGGCGATCTTGCCATGGGGCAGCTTATGACACCGACCTAGGGTAACAAGCAAAAATAAAAAAAAAAAATGGGAATGATACAAAAACCCTAGGTCTACATGTATTCAGGCACAGATGCATTATTTTAATATCATTCTCTTCTAATCAGTTTCCCAACCCTGGTCCTGGCAGCCCTAATTTGTGTCTGCTGGTTTTTCGTTCCAGATCTCAGTTATTTAATTGAAGTAATAATCATCTTTTCTTTGTTCTTTTTGATGCTCTGAGGAAGACCGTGATCTGTCGAAACGCGTTAGCAATTTAATATTTTAATGTAATAAATTCTTGTTTTTTAACTGAACCATACGGGTTGTGAACTTACATTTTAACCGGGAGAAGCACTCTGCATTTCTTCTGTGGTGTATTACCACTGAAGGAGACCTTTGATGCAATGTTCCCAAGACGAAGCACCCCGTGATTATACCAAGACTTTCAAACACTTGTAGCGCTGGCCGTATATTTTTGTGAAGCTGAATATATATATATATATATATATATATATATATATATATATATATATATATATATATATACAGCTCTGGAAAAAATTAAGAGACCACTGCAATTTTATCTTAAATCAGCATCTCTACATGTATGGCAGCCATTCCATTCCAGTGTCTGTTGAATTCCAACACAGGCACACCTCATTCTACTGAATGAGGTACTGATTAGGGGATCACCTGAACCAAATCTTATTTAACGAGTAAAAGTATAAAAACCACTCCTGTGGTCATCACTATCCTCTTGCAATAGGACCAGTTGGATGGCAAAACAGTGCTAGTAGTACCTCAAAAGTAATTGGAATCAAAAAATAACTATTGACCATGCCTAAAGAGTTGAAAAGGAAAGTTATGAGTTAGGAAAAGAAGGGTTCAATTCTGCCTTTACTGGCAGAGGGATACAGTGAGCATCGGGTTGCTTACATCCTTAAAATTTCAAAGACGGCAGTTCATAAGAACAAGGTCAAGCAGCACACATTGGGGACAACAAAGCTACAGACTGGCAGAGGGCGAAAACTACTCTCCACTGACCAGGATGACTGTCAACTGTGCAAACCTAGAAAAAAGCCCTTCATCAATGAGAAGCAAAGAAGAGCCAGGCTGAGGTTTGCAAAAGACCATAAGGATTGGACCGTAGAGGACTGGAGTAAGGTTATCTTCTCTGATGAGTCCAATTTTCAGCTTTGCCCAACACCTGGTCGTCTAATGGTTAGACGGAGACCTGGAGAGGCCTACAAGCCACAGTGTCTTGCTCCCACTGTGAAATGTGGTGGAGGATCGGTGATGATCTGAGGGTGCTTCAGCAAGGCTGGAATCGGGCAGATTTGTCTTTGTGAAGGATGCATGAAGCAAGCCAAGTACAAAGTTGTCCTGGAAGAAAACTTGTTTCCTTCTGCTCTGACAATGTTCCCCAACTCTGAGGATTGGTTTTTCCAGCAGGACAATGCTCCATGCCACACAGCCAGGTCAATCAAGGTGTGGATGGAGGACCACCAGATCAAGACCCTGTCATGGCCAGCCCAATCTCCAGACCTGAACCCCATTGAAAACCTTTGGAATGTGATCAAGAGGAAGATGGATGGTCACAAGCCAACAAACAAAGCCGAGCTGCTTGAATTTTTGCGCCAGGAGTGGCATAAAGTCATCTAACATCAATGTGAAAGACTGGTGGAGAGTATGCCAAGACACACGAAAGCTGTGCTTGAAAATCAGGGTTATTCCACCAAATATTGATTTCTGAACTCTTCCTAAGTTAAAACATTAGTATTGTGTTGTTTTAAAATGAATATGAACTTATTTTCTTTGCATTATTCGAGGTCTGACAACACTGCATCTTTTTTGTTATTTTGACCAGTTGTCATTTTCTGCAAATAAATGCTCTAAATGACAATATTTTTATTTGGAATTTGGGAGAAATGTTGTCAGTAGTTTATAGAATAAAACAAAAATGTTCATTTTACCCAAACACATACCTATAAATAGTAAAACCAGAGAAACTGATAATTTTGCAGTGGTCTCTTAATTTTTTCCAGAGCTGTGTGTGTGTGTGTGTGTGTATATATATATATATATATATATATATATATATATATATAGTTATAGTTATAGTTATTATTAATTACTGTCTAAGCGTTGATCGTTTATTGTTTTTAAATTGGTTTTATTTGTGACTCTTGCATTAATACTGCATTTGAACAGCGGTTTGTGTTTTTTTGTGAGCCTTCTACTGGCCTAGTTTAATTAGAAAAGGGCATTGCAACAATAAAGACATGTAGCTGAAATTAAACAATGTTATTTCCACCAACATCATTATCAAACCCGCTACTTTGTAAATAACAGGCTTATAGCAGGACAGAGTGACAATGTGACAGAGTGACAATATCAAATATTTAGTTTAATACATAACTGTAGATCAAACTTTTCAATTTAGTAACAAACAATGTTCTATGTGCTTGTGCCGTCTTTTTGTAGAAAGCAGTGTGGAGAGAATGCAGCTTTGTCGTGAGGTGTTCAGCAGTCACACAAGGCTCGATTAAACTGAGTTGCTCCTCTATCTCCTGCACTGCAGTGTCACGTAAAGGTTTTTTGCAATATGATTTGTCACAAATTTTCCATAAAACTTCTCTCTCTCTCTCTCTCTCTCTCTCTCTCTCTCTCTCTCTCTCTCTCTCTCTCTCTCTTTCCATATATACCATAATAATGTCGAGTTGCTGTACTGGTATTAGATGAATGTTCTTGTTTTCTCCATTTTCTTCCAGTTATGCTTTTAGTACATTTATAAAAATCAAAGTCTTTTTTTTTCTGGCATAATTTTCCTGATTTTAAACAAACACGTCTCTTTCATCAGTAACATTTTGAAATCTGGTCGGCATTTTCATTTGCAAGTCAGTTAAGATGCCTACACGATCTGTACATAATAAACCTTATAACCTTACAGTACATAATAACTCTGGGAGTTCTAATATAATCTATAGGGCTGTAAACATCTACTACTAAATATAATAACAATAATAACAATAATAATAATAATAATAATAATAATAATAATAATAATAATAATAATAATAACACAACTTGGCAATTATGTGTTAATTATTAGGAAAATGTATTATTAATTTTAATATAAGACACTGATCGAATTAAAATATACTGTATGATACTGTATAAATGCTCTTACTGTGCTCAATCCTGGAAGAGCAGCAGAATTCAGATCATGCAGTAATCCTGCTAACACTCAATGCTGCCAGTGTATTTCCCAGAAACAGACAGTTCCGTGCTTTTCCTGATTTTTTCCCTCTGACATTCTAGATCATCAGAAGAAAGATTTCTGCTCTTTTTGAGGCTTTAACTAAACCTGTCTGCTTCAGTTTGCTCATAAATAAACAGTACAATTCTAGAAGCTTAAAAGTCTGTTTCGCTTCAACCAATAGAGCAAGATACCAGTGAGTCCACACCTCTGAAGACAACCTTTTGCAAACCAAAGGTACGCAGAGGTCTTAATGTGCATACAGTTGCGGGTGCCAGTGTATCAGGCATATTCAGAGGTTTACAGAAAGCAAAATTAAATGCCTTTATAAATAAGTAATGTGTAACACATTTTTAGCATTGATGATTTACTCTAGGTTTAAGATTGAAATGCTATTATTGTTTTTTCCCCCAGAACTGCAACTGACAGAGAAAATGACTTTTTCTTCAATTCATTATCAAGTCAGTTTTTAAATGAACCATATGCTACAGTGGCTATGTCTGGAAGTCTAATTTACAATCTACTTCTTAATACAAAAGTGTAATATAAAAAAGTGTAGTTTAAAGTAAAACTCGAATTCTATGGGTACCATATTTTAAGCTTCATCTGAAGCATTTTTTTCAGACATTGAAATTCATAGATTTCTTAATCATCTTAACCCATATCATAAATCCCTTATCCCTAAGGGAACACATGATTGTAGTAATACTAATTTAGTTTGCAGGAAATTGCATATTTCAAAGTTAATCTTTGAAAAATTCTCTGAGGGGCATGTCCCAGACCCCTGTGGAAGCAGGTGGCTCACTACCCCACTATGAGATGCCTGCTCTCTTAATGACATACAAGTGTACCTATTTTCACCTCTCAAATGAGAGGGTATGCGTTCAGCAGACCAAAATGAATGAATTGCATTACTGCTCTGTGTTTAACCCGTACAATTACATGCACTGTATATCTCATTTAGAATTAGGTGTATAATATAACATTTCTTTCAAGATATGTTGGGTCATTATCTTAATTTTTGTTGTTGTTGTTTTTTCATCTAGTATTTGTGGTATTTGACTATACCCCATTTACAAATCTGAGCCCGTTACTGAAGGTAACTTCATAGCTTAATCTGATTCAGGAACAACTGTTTGGTTTATAATACAAGAGATAGAAAAACATATTCATGATGTCAGCATACCTGTTAACTCTTCCTTATTGCTCGGACTCTCCTGTTTTTTGGACAATTCTCCCAGACAGCCAGTGCAGTGTTATGAATAAGGTTGCAATACCACATTGTTTTATGATGATGTGAACAGATTGGCTTGGTGGGTGACGTCAGACCATGGAGGAGCCGGTTTATTGCAAATTAAATAAACAAAATGGCACGTTGGCCAAAATAAATAGACAGACAAATAAACAGTGGACAAACCAAAACAAGTATCGTGCAGGTAGCAATTGTTATATTTTAAAACCTTTCCCTTGACTCTCTCTCTCATTCTCTTCTCACTGAACACCAACCCTATGTGCGTGAAAACTGATTCTTTTATGCAGCTGTGCTGGGACTCGTTTACTAATCAGTCATTCACTTGAATCCCACTTGAGTCATTGGGTCAATGTGCAGTACCAAACTCAGCCTTTAGGTGTGCTGTGTGATGAAAGTAACAACAACAATTGTGCATGCTTTGAGGTCGTGCAAAATCAACTACAGTAGTTCACAAAGTATTGACTGCTGCCAAATCAGCCACCTGCAACTACAATAAAAAAGAACCACAGGGGCCAAGAGAAAATTTGTTTGTGAAGCACGTCAAGGTTGTTTTTCTGTTTGATATTTTTCCTTTTTAAAAGCAATTAGAAGGAGCAGCGTATCACAGTCTATCATTCTACAAAGTAATAAAGTGGAATAGTATGTTTTTTTTCTTATGTAGGAATTCACATCAATATAAGCCACTAAGATTTCAGGTTACAAAAGCTCCCTGATTTTGAAAACTCAATGTTGACAGGTATGTGTCAGTCAAATTCTGCTAAAGTATTTTTCTGAAACCTGTCTCATTTTTAGAATCAAAGTTGCAGCCACCAATGCTGTCAACAAAGTTTGAAATGAGCAGTAACTGCAGTGATCTTCCCATCATCAACAGAAAAGTGACACATGGCTGGGATCAAAATCCTGCATTCACTTCAAGTAACCAGACAAGACAAGAATACATCTGTAGTTCTGGTGCACAAAAATACATAGAGAATATCCAACAAGTTTTTTTGTGAACAAGAATTTAAAAATTCTCTTTGCTGATTACAATATGGACCATGTTAATGTTTCCAATTAGATGATAAACAAATGTGCTCTGTGAAGTCTTCCAACTAATACTGGATGTCAAGACAGTACTGCATTAAAAAGATGGTGCTTCTTCAGAAGCACAGCTGTAAAAATGCAGCTTTGAGTCTACATCTGCAGGTCGCTTGATAAATATGGTTACAGGGAGGGGCTGAAATAATTTCATAGGGCAGGAACATTTGATTATAATTCTGAAGTTTGAGCCTTGTCTTTGAATAAGGTTAGGTGCTAGGAACATACAGGAAACACGGCTACCAGCGCATATTTTTAAGTATTGTTTGCTGACAGTGGTGGACACCCCACTATTTTCAAGATTATTGCTTTATGAACACCATATTGTTAATTTTACTATAAACTTTTTTGTTGTTGTTATTGCTGATTTGTTATTTGTGGTTATATTGACTTCTCCAACATTTGCATATAAATATGATTACTTCTTCATAATGCAAAGTTATTGAATGTCAGAAAATATACAGTACATTATGTTAACCATACTAGGGAGTGTGTATTTTGAGTAGAATTAACTATTTGCAAAAGTCACAGCAGAGCGGGGTTGACTTGATTACTCATTTGCAAAACTCATTTGTCTGATGCACACAGCTCTCAACCTCTAAAGAACTATATATGCACTGATGCTAACCTAGTGTGCCAGCACTCAGCGCCAGCTCACCGAAGGGCCTCATCACCAAAGGGCTGGTAGTCTACAGTGTGGTAGTCCACATGAGGACAGGCCAACGTGGATCAGCTGCAAAATCTTCTATCCAAGCATCAAAAGTGAATGCTCCCTCAGACCAGTTTTGCATACATTTCTGTCTTTGTCAAATGTTGACGACCACGACTGTGTTTAGAAATTAAATAAATGCATTACCTGTTATATGTTTTACTGGAAGTTCATTATAGAAATAAAATGTGAATTTGTATAATAATTCTTGTTTAAGAAAATCAGTTCCTACACCACTGAACAGGAGGCTTGATTCAATGGACATGAGAGCAGTGCACTTCATAAGAAAGCTTACAAACGAGAGGAAGCCATTCGGCCCATCTTGCTCGTTTGGTTGTTAGTAGCTTATTGATCCCAGAATCTCATCAAGCAGCTTCTTGAAGGATCCCAGGGTGTCAGCTTCAACAGCATTACTGGGGAGTTGATTCCAGACCCTCACAATTCTCTGTGTAAAAAAAGTGCCTCCTATTTTCTATTCTGAATGCCACTTTGTCTAATTTCCATTTGTGACCTCTGGTCCTTGTTTCTTTTTTCAGGTCAAAAAAGTCCCTTGGGTTGACATTGTCAATACCTTTTAGAATTTTGAATGCTTCAATTAGGTTCTTTGTTCAAGACTGAACAGATTCAATTCTTTTAGCCTGTCTGCATATGACATGCCTTTTAAGCCCGGAATAATTCTGGTCGCTCTTCTTTGCACTCTTTCTAGAGCAGCAATATCTTTTTTATAGCGAGGTGACCAGAACTGCACACAATATTCAAGATGAGGTCTTACTAGTGCATTGTATGGTTTTAACATTACTTCCCTTGATTTAAATTCAACACTTTTCACAATGTATCCGAGCATCTTGTTAGCCTTTTTTATAGCTTCCCCACATTGTCTAGATGAAGACATTTTTGAGTCAACAAAAACTCTTAGGTCTTTTTCATAGATTCCTTCTCAATTTCAGTATCTCCCATATGATATTTATCAATGTACATTTTTATTTCCTGCGTGCAGTTCAATTCAGTCACCTGCAACACAGACTAGTCTGGGCAATGCAGAGACAGTCATCATTGGTTCCAAAACTCAGCCAAAAAGATGTTTGAAGATGTTTGAAGGTTTTCAGTAGGACTACCAAATCTGCAACAAATCCCAACAATTATTCACTTGGGCCCAACAATAAAATAATATAGTAAGATACATCAGCCTTTCAAACCTAGAATACAACACCTAATGTTTACAAAGCAAATATCACGTTATTCTTGACAAATATTAGACCATTTTCAGATTGCTTTCACAGCCTTTGACCAGGTTGTGGTGTTTGCTGTTTGTTATATTAAACCACTTACTTATCCCACACTGATCTATTTCTTCATTAGACTTGGGTATTCTGTTCAGCTGTGCTGCAAGTCTGTTTTGAAATGCAGCGTGTGTATATATATATATATATATACTGTGAGTAAATTATTGATACAGTGTGTGATATCAGCTATCTTTCTATAAGCTACATGAATTCTTACTCTGGCATACAGGAATATGTCCATCAAATAGAAGGAAGTCAAAGTCACCTTGAAAAAAAAATTGTTTCCAATGGAAATGGA
This sequence comes from Polyodon spathula, assembly GCF_017654505.1. Lineage (NCBI taxonomy): Eukaryota > Metazoa > Chordata > Actinopteri > Acipenseriformes > Polyodontidae > Polyodon > Polyodon spathula. Next base: position 95,015,238 of record NC_054536.1, read on the forward strand.
TAAGACCATATCAATGTGATTTCTGTTACCATGATTGAAACCATAGTATAACTGCCGTTTTTGGGCAGCTGGTTCCTGAGCAATATATATATATATATATATATATATATATATATATATATATATATATATATATATATATATATATATATATATATAGTGCTGAGAAAAAGTTTGTGAACCCCTTAGGATGTTCACATATTTCACATACTTCAAACCTACAATGTTATTAGATCTCAATCTAAGTCCTAATAATAGATAAAGATAACCTGATTAAACAAATGACACAAAACATGATACTTTTTCAACATTTATTTATCCACAAATGATTCAACATTCAATATCCATGTGTGAAAAAGTATGTGAACCTTTAGATTCAGTAACTGGTGGCACCCCCTTGAGCAGCAATGACTTCAACTAAGCGTTTCCTGTAACTGTTGGTCAGTCTCTCACATCAGTTTTGAGGAATTTTGGCCCATTCCTCCTTACAGAACTGCTTCAACTCGGTGACATTTGAGGGCTTTCTTGCATGGACAGCTCGCTTCAGGTCCTGCCACAACATTTCAATGGGGTTTAGGTCCGGACTGACTAGGCCATTTTAAAACACAGATTTTCTTCTTCTGCAGCCACTCTTTGGTAGATCTGCTTGTATGTTTAGGATCATTGTCTTGCTGCATGACCCACTTTTGGTTCAGCTTCAGCTCAAGGACGGATGGCCTGACATTCTCCTCTAGAATCTTCTGATACAATGCAGAATTCATGGTTGTGTCAATGATGGCAAGCCATCCAGGTCCTGAGGCAGCAAAGCGGCCCCAAACCATCACACTCCCACCACCATGCTTGATGATTGGGATGAGGTTCTTCTGTTGGAACACAGTGTTTGCTTTTCACCAAACAACATTTCTCATTGAGGCCAAAAAGTTCTACCTTTGACTCGTCTGTCCAGAGAACTTTGTTCCAGAAGTCTTGTGCTCTTTGGAAAACTTCAGACAGGCAGCAATGTTCTTTTTAGAGAGCAGTGGTTTCCTTCTGGCTATCCTTCCATGAACACCATTCTTGTTCAGTCTTTTTCTGATAGTTGAGTCATGAACACTCACATTAGTCAAGGTGAAAGTGGCCTGCAGATCCTTTGATGCTACTCTGGGGTTCTTTGTGACGTCCTTGATGATTTTCCAGTTTGTTCTTGGAGAGACTTTGGTAGGACGACTGCTCCTGGGTAGAGTACGTGTGGTCTTGAACTTTCTCCATTTGTAGACTGTCTGACTGGATTGATGGAGCCCCAAATCCTTAGAAATGGTTTTGTTACCATTTCTAGACTGATGAGCATTAATAACTGTTTTTCTTAGGTCCTCAGAGATTTCTTTTGATCGTGGCATGACGTGTTTCAACACCCGTATGGTGAAGACCAAACTCACAAAGTGTCTGATCTTTATATAGGGTGGGGCCTCCATAACTCACCCCTGAAGATCTATCTAATTATGTAAACACCTGATTCTAATTGTACTCTTGAGCTGATAAAACCATCCATTAAACCACTGAATCACCTGAAGCCCCAATAAACCACTGAATCACTTGTTTGCTTCATATAAAGACCTTGTTGGCTTCATATGAAGCACTGAAACATCCAGTCAATTGAATTGTGTGAAGCCTCAATGGAACACAGAACAATTTGAATTTGAATTTGAATGTTTGAATCAGTTTTTCAAAAGTTTTTTTTTTAAATTATGTTTTCATTTTAAATTCACAAAATATAAATCATGTTACAGCAATGAAGTGGGTTGTGTGGATTTATTCATATTACAAATAATCATGATTATGAAGAAACATTTAATGCAGAAAGTCTATATTATTTAAAATAATTAAATAGAGCAAACAATAAAAAAACATTTGAGAAGAACAAGATAATACATTGAGAAAATAGAGGGGATCGAACTTGGGTCGCCTTTATTATAACTTAGGTTCTTGCTGTATTGCTATAAGCCTCCCTTGTAAGGCACTCATTCAAAGTGTCAAGTGCACACTGCAAAATCATGACGTAATAATATCATTGAGCTATACTTTGGTCATCTCTCAAATGAACAGTGCAGTGAGCAAAAATGACACTGTAGGTTTCCCTCAATATGTCTCAGTTTCATGACTTAGTTTGTACTTTTGCCCCAAAACATACGTTTCTGTGTATGCCTGTAAGATATATGCATTTTTTTTTATGCAAGACGAACTATGTGATACATGCTGTTCATTTGGCCACATGGATTAAAAACGTACAATTTTTTTTTTTCCGATTAATAAAAGGCAATTTTCGAAAAATTGTGAAGTTAAAAAATCTTAACACAAAAGCCCAAACTATTCACTCCAGCTGCAAAAGCCCTTAACATGTATAAAACCCAAGTTTTGGGGTCAGAGTTGATAAGTACATCTTACAAAAGCATATACTGCACCAAAACACCAAATAATTAGAAATTTTGTGTTTAATCATCCAAGCAAAATAACATAAATTAATCTTTGTCAAATATTATAACTAAATAAAATTAAAATAAACTCAGGATATATAAATCTTTTTTTCAAATTACAAATGTCTAAATGGCTCTAAATTATAGTGAACAAAAGAATATAAATTAAGTCTAGTAAATATATAAAATAAGGTCTAATACAATACTATGCAAATGCATAGATCAGTCATCCCTGAGCATCAAGCCTCTCTTGTGCTTGTGGCCACAGATTTTCTTTGACTTCACATCTAATTTCTTCATTCGCAAGGCAGCATGGAAAAAACCTTCTTGAATGATGTATCCATCCCTGGCTTTGCTCTGCTGTAATGTCGTTACAAGCTTCATCCATTGTATGGAGAAGGGTGGCTTGCTTATATGGGTGGCAATCATACACCTTCCACCTCCCGGCTGAAAATAACTCCTTGATAGGGTTAAAGAATGGGGAATAGGGTGGCAGGAACATCATTACGAATTGAGGATGTGCTGCAAACCACTCACATTACCACTGTGTGATGGAAATTTACATTGTCCCACACCATGACAAATGTGATTACTGCATTTGGTTGTAAGAGGCGATTGTGCAGCACATCCAGGAAATTCAGCAGATGTACTGAATTGTATGCCCCTAGTAATGGGCTTTGTGCCACAACACCATTCTCGGAAATGGCGGCACATATAGTGATATTCCCACCTTGCTGCCCTGGCACATCAACCATGGCACACTAGCCGATGAGGTTCCGACCATGGCGTCAATGTTAGGCCAGATTAAAGCCAGCTTCATCTACACTGAACAAAAATAGAAACGCAACATGTAAAGTGTTGGTCCCATGTTTCATGAGCTGAAATAAAAGATCCCAGAAATTTTCCATATGCACAAAAAGCTTATTTTTCTCAAATTTTGTGCACAAATTTGTTAACATCGCTGTTAGTGAGCATTTCTCCTTTGCCAAGATAATCCATCCACCTGACAGGTGTGGCATATCAAGATGCTGATTAAACAGCAGGATCATTACACAGGTGCACCTTGTGCTGGGGACTATAAAAGGCCACTCTAAAATGTGCAGTTTTGTCACGCAACACAATGCCACAGATGTCTCAAGTTTTGAGGGAGCGTGCAATTGGCATGCTAACTGCAGGAATGTCCACCAGAGCTGTTGCCAGAGAATTGAATGTTCATTTCTCAACCATAAGCCACCTCCAACTTCGTTTTAGAGAATTTGGCAGTACGTCCAACCGTCCTCACAACCGCAGACCAGGTGTAACCACACTAGCCCATGACCTCCACTTCTGGCTTCTTCACCTGCGGGATCGTCTGCGACCAGCCACTCAGACAGCTGATGAAACTGTTTGTTTGCACAACCGAAGAATTTCTGCACAAACTGTCAGAAACCATCTCAGGAAAGCTCATCTGCGTGCTTGTCGTCCTCACCAGGATCTTGACCTGACTGCAGTTCGGCGTTGTAACCCACTTCAGTGGGCAAATGCTCACCTTCGATGGCCGCTGGCACTCTGGAGAAGTGTGCTCTTCATGGATGAACCCTGGTTTCATCTGTACCGGGCAGATAGCAGACAGCATGTATGGCGTTGTGTGGGCGAACAGTTTGCTGATGTCATTGTTGTGAATAGAGTGCCCCATGGTGGCGGTGGGGTTATGGTATGGGCAGGCATAAGTTATGGACAACGAACACAATTGCATTTTATTAATGGCAATTTGAATGCACAGAGATACTGTGACGAGATCCTGAGGCCCAATGTCGTGCCAGCCATCCGCCACCATCATCTCATGTTTCAGCATGATAATATACGGCCCCATGTCGCAAGGATCTGTACACAATTCCTGGAAGCTGAAAATAACCCAGTTCTTCCATGGCCTGCACACTCACCAGACATGTCACCCATTGAGCATGTTTGGGATGCTCTGGATAGATGTGTACTACAGCGTGTTCCAGTTCCCTCCAATATCAAGGAACTTCGCACAGACATTGAAGAGGAGTGGGACAACATTCCACAGGCCACAATCAACAGCCTGATCAACTCTATGCGAAGGAGGTGTGTCGTGCTGCATGAGGCAAATGGTGGTCACACCAGATACTGACTGGTTTTCTGATCCACGCCCCTACCTTTTTGTTTAAGGTATCTGTGACCAACAGATGCTTATCTGTATTCCCAGTCATGTGAAATCCATAGAGTAGGGCCTAATGAATTTATTTCAATTGACTGATTTCCTTATATGAACTGTAACTCAGTAAAATCTTTGAAACAGTTGCATGTTGCGTTTATATTTTTGTTCAGTGTAATTAAGGGATTCAAGTCAGTTGACACGGACATCAAACTCCATCCTCCTCTGGGAAAAAAAGATGTTCAGTTGTGATTACACTTCACTTTCACAATTCACAGAACTATGGTCACCCCCCTCCTATTGTACTGTAGAACACGGCTCACATACCTACAGTAGTATAATGCAGCTTACTGTTCATAACATTACTGTAGTACTGAAATACCTGTACACTTACTTGAACATGCTGACTTTGCAATGCCTTCACCCTTTCCTCATTTCTTTGAAAAGGGACCAAACAGGTTAGCTTCATTGTGATTTGGTGCCTTTTCAAAATACGTCATTTTGTGACTGTGCTTATTGAATCAATCCCTCGAAACATGTTGGTGTCAGCAGCAATGTTCCTTTGGATTTCCCTGAGGCGAATGTCATTCTTGGCTTGGGCCATTTCTATTATGACCATCTCCTGCTCAGCAGTGAGGATAGAGCAACGCCCACCACTGCCTTCTTTCCTTTCAGTTCTGAAAACATAGAGTACAGTAATGCATATGTAAAAGATTTCACAGCAACACTACTGTAAATATACTCTTTCAGCAATTAATGTAATACCGCATGTATGTGCATGCAGTTTAATCCAATACTGTTTACACTTGGTTCCCAGTATGCAATGTTTGGATTATTGAGGCTAGATGACCATTCCAGCTGCTATCAATGACGAGCCTCTGTTCACTACAGGGTCAATTATAGTTGCTCTGATTTCATTGGAGACAACGGCACGCCCTGGTTGTTGTTGACCTTGAAGTCGACCACGACCACGACCAGCAACTTCTGCAGCCTGCACCATGTCATCACAAACTACGAGTAAAGTGAATAAAGTGTTTTAACAATCGTACAAAACTGTAAAACAAAAAGAATAAAATACGACTCTAATCAAGCCTACATTGTGTTTCTTTATAAATGCAAACAAAATATCGACTTGTTTTGGCCATTTTGAAACAAAAAATAAAATAGTAGAATTGTATGTTTAGGTTATTCTATTTAAAGTAAATTATTATAACCACATTGTTTTTGTAGAATGTGTATGTGCTAACAATTTATTTGTATCAATATTCGTATTAGGAATATTTAAGGTGACCAGATTTTTAAGTCCTTAAACTGGGGCAGTGAATAACTTCGAACGTCAAAGCTACGGGGAAGTTTTTATTTCATTTTGGCAATGTTTGATCTAATCATATTGAAAGTGAATGCAGATACTCACGGTGATCTTCAGAGTGGAATCTTTTACTTTCAAAAACTTTTTTATGAATAAATGATCTTATTGTCTTTGTAATGCCATTTCTACACAGCAGGTATAGTCATTACATTTCACAATACCAATTCAATAATATCAAATTGCGAAATTCTATTTTATTGCTAATTGTGCTACAAATCTAGTCCCTTTTCTGTCTAAGAAACTGTATCTTCTCTCTTTGATTTTCCTTTCATCTTGCTCTCTCTCTATCTCTATGCTATCCTCCAGTGTCCAGTCTGCAAACCAGCACTGCAAATTGGCCGTGTTGAAATCCCAGTGTTTACTGTTAGTGAAGGAATAATATTTGGAAATCGCCTTTGGGTTTATTCAAGCAGATAGGTCTTTATTAAGCAGACTGCAGTATGGAGTCCACATTGCCTTGCCAGGCTTATTAGACTACCACAAAGTTCAAAACATAAGCTTTTAACAGGGATCCCATGGGAAGAGTGAAGCGACAGGGTAAGAGTTCTCAAGCCCCTGGATAGGGTCTAGCAGCAAGACAGTATGAGCACATAAGCCAATAAACTACAGGTTACAATAGTGCCCCTCCCAAGGGTAAAACAGTTTCAGAAGACAGACAGGGGTCCGAGCTGCTCAGGTCTGGAATCCATCCATCTGCTATGGAGCTGACCTTGGACCATCCTCCGCACCTCCTTGTTCCATCTGTATCTCTCCACTATAAACAAGAGAAAAATAGCACACTGTGTTACATGGTTAGTTAGTACAGAAAAGGAGGAACTTCTTTATCTCATCTTGGACTAGCCATACAGACACAACCTGCAACAGTAATTGGCATTCCAATGGAAGGGGTCCCCACACCACTGAAGGCAGCATAGGAGGATTCACTGAAGGCCATTGCTATGCCAACGGCAGAGCTCAGAGAGAAATTAAGCACAATAGTAAATAGCATACAAAATAATAAGAATTTTACCCCTTCAGTTAGTGTTGATTTTAGGTGTTAAATTTTCACATCTGACGCCATGCGGTGTTGTCTAATATCTACAACAAGGTTTATTTCACAGGGTAAAATAAAGTACACAAATCCAGAGTAATAATCTCAACATCTAGTAATTTAGTTGGTGGTTTCTATAATGGCGCTGCTTCTGTGCGTGCTGGAGAAGTTCAAGTTGGCTAATATATTTTAATGGGCACGGCTGGACTGACTCACCGTTGCCACCTGTTGGTGGATTGTGTGCCGTGTCGCAGCTGGCCTTCACAGTTAATGAGCGGTGGAGGAGGGTAAGGGAAATACTGTTGTTACTGTTGTTATAAATGTTGTGATTATTGTAAGTGACCAATTAGTTATTTTGCCACTGTTACTGTTGAAACCTTCTTGTGTTGTTTTATGTAATACGTGAATGTTACCTTGAGAGGTGGGGTAGTGCTCTGGGGTGGGAAAAGGGCTGTCCGTGTTTAGATGTTTGAGTGTGTGGATGGTGCTGACTTGCTGTTGGCTAGCTAAATAAACCTTGTTGTACCATGAGACTTGGTGTGTGTCTCCAGTTGTTTTTGTGTTCTCTACAATATTCTGTGGCAAAGAAACAATATTTGACAAATTATGAATTTATTAATTTAACACTAGTTAAGTGAACATAGTTCATACACATAGAGCACAATTGTCTCTACAGCAGTGTTATTTCCCAACACTTAGGTAGTTAATTTTGCAATAAAGGGGTGCTAGTTATACACTGAAAGAGATGTACATTTAACTCCAACAGGGAATGTTTTTTTTTTTTTTTTTTTTTTTTACTTTTACACTGTGCAGCGTGGAGCTACATGTACATTGGAAACATGTTAGATTTTACTCCTACAACATTACACATCTCAATATTTCTATGTATTAAATGGTTACTTCATGGAATCTATTTTTTTTAAATATTTAATTTATTACCACTTAATATGGCATGGTATTTGTTTTGTATATATTTTTTCTATTGCAGTTCCTGCTTGGAAAATAGTGTGCTGTGATTAATAGATACTAGGATTTTCCTTTAGCCACTTTTCACTGTTAAACTTTTACTATTAAAGGTGATGACATGTTTTACATATCCTATCTTTTCACTGTGTGTAATAAATTAAGCTTTTGTGAGTTTTGTTTAGAAGCTGCCCTGATTGCAGGAGCAGGAATTTCTTTCTGAAGTAGTTATTAAGCCTGGTAAATAGTAATCCATGACTGAACAACAGTGGCTAAATATTAATGTGTTTCTTTTAAAGGGATTGCAAGTGTGTGGCTTATTTCTTTTTTTTTCTTTTAAAAAGCTTTAACCTTCCAGCTGCTTATCCAACGATTTCGACATGCTGCACAGGCTAGTCACAATTTGTGCAGTACTCACTGTTGTCTTTTCCATGCCAAAAATGTTTTCAGAGCAGAAATAACTCAGTTTAATTCATGTGTTAAAAGAGCACAACTGTCTCTTGGCCGTTTTAGCAGTACAACGTCATAATGGAAAAAAATACAGTACATTATGTGATTGTATACAGCACTGTCTATTCCTACAATGCATCTTGCACTGAGAAAGCAAAGCATTTGGAATCGGAATAGAGGCAATGATTATGTAATACAGTTCAGTCATCTTTTGGTAAGTTGCATTTTCAGAATCATATCATTATGTACAGTATTACAACACTGTATGCTAAAATATCACCCTCTTAATCCACAAAACCAGCCTATATTTGACATTTTATTAGTAGTGTTCTGTGGAACACGGGCACTCTTTTATCCTGGAAAAAACATTAAATACAGTAGCTGAAAGCAGATATACGTGTTTATCATTTTTCCCACACAGCGCTACTTGTGGTCTGCTCTATTTATATTGTGATTTAGACAGACAATAATCGGTAAACTTAACACGCGCTTAGGAGACACTTAGGAAAGTTAGCACCTCTAAGTAAATATAGTTTTTATATCAAGTCCCTCCCTTGTGGTATTAGGGGAAAGAATTTGAATACATTGGATTGGATTACCATTGTTAATTGTGTGTAAATGACTCGCACGTGGTATATTTTTCCATGCGATTCATTTTGCGTGTAAAGTCATTTGCCTCTGATTAGTGACTAGAGCAGGTGTACAAATGATGCAGTAACAAGCTTACTGCATGGTATACTGGTTCCTGCTGTTTAGTGCATGAGGCCCAAAGTATTCAAACCACGACAAACTTCAGTGCACTGCATTGTAAATGTAAAACATGACAGCATTTGACATGACAACATGACAAAGCAAAGTCATTTGTACACAGATCTACAAATATCATGGATGAAGAGAAAAATTCCAACACAATACGATAGTATTTGTATGCCATTATTGTTAGACTATAACATCTCAAAAAGCTGGATGCGGAAGCAGCCATATTCTTTGTTATGTGTCTGTGTTATCTCTGTGTCCCTTTTTTTTGGCTTCATTTGGCTCCTATTGGTCTCATTCGACCATTGAAAGGTTTTCTCATCTTTATCCAGAGAACAAGCGACTAGAGACCTGTGCTTGGCGTCTTTTTGATGATGTCAAACAGGGTCTGACATCAGACTGGAAAGGGTTAACATTAGTCGTTCAATCATCCCTTTAGTCATATCAAGCGTACTTGGGCTCCTTCCTATATCAGCTACTGCTAAACACCGTTCATGGATCACAGGACCTAGTGGTTCAGTGAGCAACGTGAACCTTTGCTATTAACGGTTCAGTGAGCCATGTGAACCTTTGCTTCTAACACAGTTTGCTTCAGTTGGTTCATGGGTGTGAATCAGCTGAGGCTTCAGTCCCATCATTAAATGGGACAGTTGCTGGTTTTAGAAGGAAAACTTGGGAGTGGTGCCCACTGACATTGGTACCGCCACCAAAAAATAAACATTAAATTATTCCCACTGGAGCCACTCTGCACAGCAAAGCAAAAACACTACCAATTTCAAATTGCAGTTTGTTAAGCATACACTATAACATAACTAACACAGTGAATACTTGAAATATTGCTGTTTAATATTATTTTTCAATAAATTCTTTGTCAATGTAAAGGCTGTATATGGTCATTTCTTTTTTGTTTGTTTTACAAAGCAAACAATTGTTTTGAAATAAATGAAACGACTCACTACCCAACATTCACATAACAAGCTCATTATTAGTAGTTGTAGTCCTAGTAATGTTGTTATTGTTTTTGCAAACTTTAAATAACCAGTAGACTATGAATATATAACCTGTTGCAATATCTGACATAGTTGTTATATTGCATTAATTTATTGATAGAAATACTGCATTAAAATTACTTTTTGTTTTTTAAAAACAAGATTGATAGTTTTTCCATGATAGTATGTTATTGTATTATAGAGAAAATAAAGGTATGGCAACGAGACAAAGGTATGGCTATTTTTGCTGTTGTAAAAGCAGCCATTAACTGAACTTTATGCAATTGCAAGCTCCATCTCTTGCATTTTGTGAATTTTGTATTACAAAATGCATTAAGTAGACTATTAGTATTACAATCAATACCTGTTAAACACATTTCTGTTCAGGCCTTTTTTACGTTTTAAACGCAATTATCTAGTACTTTTTTAAAATTTGTCCTGAAAAGCTGTAATTTAATTTGAATGTATGAAAATGAGCAGTTTTTAATTTGTGCAGGGAGAGGTGCTGGGTGCAAACAGAAAGAGTAGTGTACACAGAGTCTTATAAGTTGGTTGCCGTGTTATATTTCTATCAGTGTTATAATTGGTATCACAACAGTAAGTATCATGTTTACCATAATTGAATTTGTGTACAATAATAGTGGTTAAAAATGACTATTTTAGTTTAATTTCTAGCTTATTCTAATAAATACATGTGACAGAGAGCGAATTAATCTGAGTCAACAATCTCCCTCCCAACCTGTGAGGGCACTGTGTAACAGAAACAGTGTGCCCCGGCTGGATGGTTTGACAGTTCATTCCAGGGTCAGTCAGAAGTCAGCCATCCAGGAAGGGGGCAGAGCCACAATACCAGAAGTTAACACTCTAATGCGGTAGGCGATGTGTCAGTCATGTATTGGAGGTTATGTGATTGCACGCACTACTGAAGGAGGTGGGGCTGAAGGTATATCAGGGGATGTGGCCGAGCGATCTGTTCCTTTGTTATGGTTACAGAAAAGATGTGTAAAGGACGAACTGTGATTTAAACTGGGAGTGTTGTTTTTGTCTGTCTCTTAATAATTGTATTTATCATTGTTAGACGGCTAAACTATCTGGGAGCTGTCGCTAATGATCCAGCTTCACCCAGGACTAAACCACTGCACTACTGTTTCACTGTTGCTGTATAATTCACCACTTACACAAGTGGGTTACTATTATTTTGGGACTGAACCCTGTAGTTTTACTGACCTTACACATCACTGTGTATAGTCAGTATTATTATTTAAAAACAAACGATAAAGATGTGTTTTTCACCATTGAACTGCTGTTGGATTGTCGTTATTGAGCACTGCATCACTTCTACACCTGAGCACTACAAACCACTTTGCCACAGTGCACCATTGGTATTGCTTAACGTTTCCACAATGACGACCACACGAAAGAAAACTTTATAGTACTATACATCAGTACAAAAGAGCTCAGCCTTGCTATAATGTTTCTCTCAGCAGGTTATACAGTGTCTGTGTTGTTTTGCTGTCCACCAGGCTAACAGCTAAGAGCTGTCTTGGTCAAAACTGCTGTGCAAGGCAGGGGGCATGGCTACTAGACTGCGTGTTCCGTGATTGGTTGTTTATGTTCCGTTAATGTGTTAGGCACACTGGACTTGCAGGCAAAAGAACACAACTGGGAAAATACTATATGTTGTTTAAGACTACTGGCTGTTTCCTTGGCTCTTTCTGCAGATTTTATTTGTATTTTCTGTGGTTGCTAAGTAACAAACTTGGCAACGAAGGCATATATACATCATTGCTTGACCACTGCCAGAAAAGCAAGGGGGGGTATATATATATATATATATATATATATATATATATATATATATATATATATATATATAATACCCTTTCGCTTTTCTGGCAGTAGTCAAGCAATGATGACTTCGTATCATGTTTACCATTTACGGTAAACACGATATGTATCTTTCCGTTATAACACTGACAGAAATATACCACAGCCAACTAAGTTAATGAAGACTCAACTTACGCTTTCTGAAGAGCTTCAACTTCTAGAAGCAGGTGGAGAGTTGACTGTGCTGGGTATCTGGGGGAATGGCTTCAAAATCATTACTTCTGTTGTGTTTTGGGCTTTTTTCATTTCCATTTTTTTGATTTGCAGTGTTTTTTAATTTGTATTTGTGTTTTGCGATTTGTATTTGAATTTTTTTATTTGTGTTTGCACTTCAGGGACACCGTAGTTTACACTAGAAGAATCACTTATTGTTTAAATGCACTTTTTGTTTTATTTATTATTTGTGTTTTTATTTCTTTATTAATAACATGATTTTTGCTTTTTTTCCCCCTTTTCTTATTTTGTAGTCCAAGCAAAGTGGTGATATTAGAATTGGTTTATTTTTACCCCCAATATTGTCTGACTGGTTGGACTGCTCTAGCAGTGTTGGGACACTCTTTTCTGTATTAAAGATTTATTGACTTTTAACATTGTCTCCTTTCAAATAACATGCTGTTAAAAGTGCCAAATTCCAGACTATACATTTATCTAGGAGGTAAACATCATCTTTATTGTAGCTGGCAATTGAAATGCACTTAAGGATGACATCCCTCTCAACTGTAGGGTCAATCTGGTTTGAAGGTATAATTTGTCTCAATTGTTTTGAAATACTCATTTGTGTTTTATTCATGTTATACACATACTTGGGCATATACAATTTAATTTAATTTATGCTTTAAGGCACTTCAGTATCTGTATGTATTCTTGTTTGTGGAAACATGTTCATTTATGCTTTTAAGTGTTATAATGCTGATGAGTGAGAGAAAGGCATCCTAGCACTAAATTTAATTTAAATTGCTTAGCAGCTGTGTGACCCAGAGGGAAATCGCTTTACTGCCTTATGCCTTGCTCCCAAACAAATATATATATATATATATATATATATATATATATATATATATATATATATATATATATATATATATATATATATATATATATATATGAGCATGTGGGTGCACACAGATGAAGCAGACAGTAGTTTGCAACACAAATTCAAGTTGTTTTATTAGGGTTCTGAAACTCCAAAGAAAAGGCTTATTCTTTAAGAGAAAAGACAATCCTGTTTGCGAGACGATGGCAAAAGGAAATAAACAAAAAAGATGATGTAAACCAATTGGACTGTCAACCATGTCCCGCTGGTGAGTAAGTAGTTTCACAAGGGTTTCTACCAGGCCAATAATCACCCCAGAATGTCCTTTAGGCAATGATAGTTTTAGTCCCCTAGTCTTGGAGAAAACAGACGAAGTCCGGCTCCAACCTTTGGGCAGAAATCAAAGCCCATGGCATGTGGTGATACCTCAAAGTGCAGCCAACCTCTGCTCCTAGCCTCCAGCCCCGCAGGTAGATCTCCGCCCCCAGGCTCCAGCCCCGCAGGTAGATCTCCACTCCCAGACTCCAGCCCCGCAGGTAGATCTCTACTCCCAGGCTCCAGCCCCGCAGGTAGATCTCCACTCCCAGGCTCCAGCCCCACAGGTAGATCTCCGCTCCCAGGCTCCAGCCCCGCAGGCAGATCTCCGCTCCCAATATCCAGCTCTGCAGGTAGATCTCCCACTGGTTAGCTCAGGACAATAGTACGTTATTCCCACAGCATCGGCAAAGGAAAGGGGATCTCAGGCACAGAAGCAGTACCAGGTTATATATATATATATATATATCTACTATATATATATATATATATATATATATATATATATATATATGCACTTTGGTAATATATATATGTTTTTGTTTCCTTTGTTTGGAGCTAGCTCTACAACAAAAATAAATCATTGACATGTTGTTATCATGCCAAATATTCAATTGCCTTGTAGTACTGTAACAAAACAAAAAAAAAATCCTCAAACAATCAATTTAGCATGTTATTGGGCAGAATTGTATAATATGTTGGTTGAAGCTTAGTTAATGTGTCTGGCGTTATATACAATGAAATAATGCTAATAAAGGTAAAGATTTTACCAAAATATGCAAGTGTTTGGCTTTACAATGTACATTTAAAGTTGCTTCAAATGCCATTTCAGTTGCTTTTCTGCACCCCCCTTACTAGTGTGTGGTATTTATCATTCTGAGTTGTTCTACATTCTGTTTCTCCTATATTCAGTTATTGTCGTGTTTCTCTAAAACTGCCTTTACCTGTCTTAGACCTGCTTAGAACATGTTTGAAGAATCTGCATTCTATTCAAATCATGTGACAGTGTGACCTTTAAACTCTGTTAACCATGCATATTCAACAGAAAGAGTGCTAATGAGGGTCCTTAGCAAGTTTTATCATACTTGGATAATTAGGTCTCTATAAAACTAGAACATATTAAATGTAATTCTTTATGTTATAATGTGCACAGTCTAAATTCATTGTTTAACTTAAAACATGTATTTAGTTTAAAGTTTTATTTATTATTATTATTATTATTTATTATTATTATTATTATTATTATTATTATTAGGAGTAGTCATAGTTGTAGTATTCCTTATCATAAAGAAAATTGTGTTCATGCTAATGGCCCCATGAATGTGCCTAATTACATTGGAAATGAAGCTAGCTTAGATTAACAGTGCTAACTGTGATTTATCCCAGCAGCTGATTTTCATCATTTAAGTGCAGAAAGTCATTAACTTTTTTTAAATCAAGTGTTTCTAACTACACTAATAGATACAGTAATACAATTGGTATTACACGTATGATTGTGCAATTACATTGTAACTACTATGCATCCAAACATGCAGTTACAGTGTGATTACTGTATAGATTGTGATGTGTAATGTAAAGTGTTCCCACACTTTATATCTATACTTGTCAAAGCAAAAACTGAATTGATAGTGTTCTGAATTGAGAGCATGCTATAGTGTACCCCTTCCCATTTATACTTTAGACTCTATTTGTCTTTCCTTCCTTCCTTTGTATTTTTTCACTTCACTTATCGGTTTAAAATATTCTTGTTTCCTTTGCTATATCTCTAGGCTGTGTTTTCTTCAATACATCCAGGGGTTAGATACAATAAAAGTGTCTCAAAGCCAGGGTTTATTAAGAGAGTGGGAGGAATTCTTACTGCTGTGCTTCTGCTTTTACAACCTGATATATTTTCAAATCATTTCTAACAGATGCCAGAACTGCTGTGAACAGTACACAAGCACCATAGCACGTCCCAGTCATTAGCCTTAATTCAGCAGTTCTTGAGCTACTGTTTTTAAATTAAAAAACTGCTGCACATTTGGCTCAATATTTAACAAGAGCACCTGTCAGCATTTTTTTTATTTCATTAAGGCATGCAGTATCATGCAAAACAATCAGTGGACACATTTGTATTTATACATGCATTCCTAAGTTTCCAGATGGAGGTTTTCAAACTCAACTGCCTTTCTCCTTAGTAGTTTTTCTCCACAGCAGAGTCTTTCTTCCAGAGTTTTTCTCTTATGTGCAAAATCTATTGTCAACACGGGTAGAAACCAGTTCTTACTTACCAATATAATATTTCATATCTGAAATATACTACATGCATTTTTTAAAGAAAAAAAAAGTTACAAAACAAAAGCTGGTCAAGTTTGGCCATATGCTGCTTCCCATAAAATTCTAGATCCCTACAGGGCCATACTTTCCTTCAGCCCCTCTGTTTAACAAAACCTCTTCATCCTAGCCAGAGAGAAAAGGATCTGTCTCTCAGCTCCTCATTATATACAGTTTGTGGTCAAGCCTAATTAATCTATTAGAGCCTGACCATAATTCCACGTGCTTTTCTTCAGGGATGGGTTTTTAACACTGTCTCCACCACTTTTATCAAAAACTTTTAATGTTAACAAAGCTTTATTTACACAATCGGACCATAACAAACTCACACAATGTGTCAGGGTGCTCTACAGGTTCAGCCCAGTATAAACCCTAACTCTACTGGTTTTATCATCTGTCAATCCTGTGGGCCACAGGCATCCAGTGAAAGAAGAATATGCGATTAAATCCTAGTAAACAGATAATGAAATTCAAAGTGAGGAAGCAGCACCCATGAAAGGGTTTTAACCCATAATCACATCATCTGCACAGGACCATATGCTACATCAGCTTGCACAAGGACATCTTCTCGAGGTTCTTTTTAGCCGTTTCATCTCACAGGAAGAGAAAAACAAAACAAAAGCCAGGGATGCAGGCAGCAGTCATGCCTAGCTGTGAATAAATCTGCCTAATCTAATACACATCACAGGTCAGAAAATGGAAAACAGATCAGGCATGTTGCTATTAATTGAATGCCATGTATGTTAAGCAAAAGTGACAATAATAGCATGTGGAGTGTAAATTTATCACTGCTTTTTTTTTTCTTCATTTTATTTAGTTTTTTATTGTGCTAATTTAGCGTGATAAAACTGGTTTACATGCTACTCAGGATTTAATATGACTTTAGCATGATATTTCTCATTATAATGCATATGAAAATAAGGGAGAGTTATGTGGATGGTTCTAGAGTAGGTAAGAATTAGGCTATGCATGACTGTGGAATATCAATTCCAGATGTTTGTGAAACCAATCCAGGTAACGTTTATTCTTGTGTCTCCCCACATATACAGTAATTTTTCAACAGGAATGTGAACTGATTTTCTTGTAGGTTTGAAGCTGCCAAATTAAGGCGCTAATAACACGCTTCACAACAACCATAACTCTTCCATCCCAGGAAGCACTGCAGCACAGAACAGTATGCTCTTAAAGCTACAGAGCTCAATTATACACCACTAATACAGCTATAACACAAAGTGTGTTTTAATCATTGCATTTTCAATTTAGCTTCTAGATTAATTTATAATTTGTGCATAAATAAAGCTTGATTTTAAAATTCTGAATCGACTCAAAAACAGCAATAAGAACACCAATGTCTATATCATTTGCATAAAGCGCTTTGTGAGCTAGATTGAGATAGCTTGAAAAAAAACTGGAAGTGTTCAGGAATTTGCAGCTTACTTTCCATAAGAAGCAACGCTTAGATACTTAATTACTCCAAGGCACATATTTAATTTAATCCAGGCATTAGGAGAATTACTGTCTGATACACTTTCAATTCTACTGTGAGAATGTCTAATTAGTTCATGGCTTCCAATGGCAGACATTTGAGAACATGTTAGTCTCTGAGAGGCTAGGTAATGATCGTTTTACCTTATTAGTCATTTAAAGCAAATATAAACCATAACTGCATTCAGGAAAATGATCCCCAAACAGTTTATCATTACTTTGACTAATTTGTGAGATGCAGAGTTTTCAAGGCCATCGTTACCGATCAAGAAGAGTCAAACTGCTTGACCAATGGAATTAACCCTCTTCACAGCACAGTATGCTATTTAGCACCAGGAAGGTAGCACCTTTTACTTCTATATTGTTTTCAATGAAAAACATAGAGAATATAATGACGCACAATAATCATATTGCTAGTTGTAATTTGATGTAATAGTGTGAATTATACAAACTTTGGTTAGTAATCCTTTTGTACTGATTCTTCCCCTTGAATTTGGCTAAGTTGCTCTTTCCATTAAAGGTGTTCTTGGCACCACAATTAGCTTATCCTGGTGGGTTGAAGATAAGCGAGGAGTCAGAAAGCTCCCGCTCCCTCTTCCACATTTTCCTCTTGCTCACCCCTGGGTAGCAGCTCCTCTATGGCTCCTTGACACCTGTCTCTGCTGCTTCCTCCTCCATTTCCCCAGCCACAGCCGTTACTGTTTCTGGTGGCTGGGATTCAGCCAGCGAGGAGTCCTGCACCACACCCCCCCCCCCCCCCCCCCCGTTCTGCTCTCCTCTTCCTCTGTGCTGGGAGGGACCAGCTCCCTGGCAGGATCGTGCCGCCAGCACAGGCTCAGAGCTCTGCACTGGCTGCGCTCTGCCATCCGGTAGCTCTGCAGCCTTCTGGTTAAGTCTTTTCTTTTTAATTACTTCCTTGAATGGTTACTCACCATTCTCAGCAGTTGCTGTGTTTTCCTCCGAGCCCGTCAGTGACAGGCTGCGGCTGTAGTTGTAATTTATATTTATAAAGAATGTACAGTAAAAAACAGATTCATCTCTTTTGGGATTATTCAGAGAACTATATTGTGAAATTCATAATAATGTACTTTTGACAGAGGTGGGGTAGCTCTGTGTCCTTTCCCTGTGTGATGATCACTTTTTACTGTTTTTGGACACTATACCTTTAAGCAATAGCAAAGTAAAAGCTTACTCTCCCGAGACACTGAGGTCAGCTGAGGTCCGGTGGAGATGATATGTAGTCCCCTGATCCTATGGGGGTAGGGTGGTTCGGCTGATCCCGTGTAGGGGAATAGCGGAGTTAACACGGCTGAAATTGGGTGTCGGAATGCAATACCAAATCATATGACCAAGTCATGTGACTTACTGAGTAATAATAAAGTATCATACTAGATTCACAACAATAACTGGTGTGTCTGTGTTCTGTGACCCGACTCGGCCCTGCTGCCGAACCTCCTGCTCTGGTAAGAATTCATCACACCTGGTTGGCTTTTTTATTGGTACCCAGTTACATGAGCTCTGCTCTACTTCGTCTAAAGTTGTGTGATAAGTATTACTTAACAGGAGCCTTGCAACAGGATTATGGGAGGGTCACAGGGTAGCATCACAGCCCAAGATACCGGCAGGAATGAGACCCAGAGACAGAAAGCTGTACTTTCTTAAACAAACAAACAAACAGGAACACAAAGGGACAAAATAAAAGGTTTAAACAAAATATACATGCTGGGCATTCAACTTCACTACTAAGTTGCAAAACAGTACAACACACTTTCACAGCACAAACACTCAACTTTAAACTCTGACATCAAACAAAGGATTTCTGGCTCTTTTGTACACGTAATTTAAAATAGAAGCTTGAACTATCTTTGTGCAAAATAAATACAAGTAATGGTCAAAACATGTTTATGAAAGAAAGTTGTGCATTTATTGAGGTAGTGTGAGAAAGCTATAGTAAGGGAGTTAGCACTATGGTATTGCAGAAATTTCACAATTGTCAATTTAAATCTACCCAATTAAATAACAGGTTGAAAAGTCCAGGCACGAAACCCTCCAGGTGCTGAATGATTGATGAATTGTTCTAGACATCTGTCAAAATGGTAATAGAAAATGTTGTAAATCTTTAATTCTGTATTGTCATATTTACACTTTCACATCGGGCTAAGAGATAATAGAACTGCGAACTATAAATATGCCCGAAGGCCAAAGAATATCACATTTGCTTCTACATTAAGAATGGATGCATTCATGAGAGAAAAAAGTTTTAAAAAGACTTAAAGGTACAATTTCTATCAATTTGACAGGGGTGAGTACATTTTTGATGCATGTTAATTAATTGGATGTTTTATTTACATAGCCCCAAAACAATGAATACATTAGCTGTAGAAGCCGAATTAGAAGTTTATATTTTGATCATAGAAAAGAATGTATTCTTATTTTAGTTTATTTAGATGTGTAATTATTATTACTGTATATGGATTATTATGTGCTCCTTTTCTATGCAATGTGCCCTTAAGTGGTAGTTTTATTTATAACTAATATTTTAGAATTCGGTTTTGAAAGTAATCAATAGAAGAAAAGAACACAGATGACACGTGAGTTTTTGTAAGAGGAGGAGCAAATATAGTTTTTGACTGTTTAATGTTGGTAACATTTGATACGTATATAGATTAATAACGAGACTAATTTGTGAGATGCAGAGTACTGATATGGCAGATCTGAGAAGCAGAGAAGCAGTACTGATGTCCTTTTGCCATTCAGTGCCTTTTAAACCTGTTTTACTCTGAAAAAAATTAAAATAAACAGCGCGTGTAAAATAAACAGCTCATGTGAAAATAAATTGGACCTGACGTGCCTCACAAGCGCTGAATAAATGGACCGCTAAGGGTTAATGGAAAGAGCAAATTAGTCTAGTTCAAGTGGAAGAATCAGTTCAAAAGGATTGCTAACCAAGGCTTTTGGAGTAGAAGCAGGCGGGGGTGGTGTTTCTGCAGGAAACACACTCTGATAAGGAGAATGAGGAGGCTTGGCAAGTGGAGGGGGCTGTGTGTGATGAGTCACGGTGCCACCATTAGCGCAGGGGTGGCAGTATTTTTTACACCCAGCCTAGGGATGCTTTTATTAAATATGGAGGAAATAGAGGAGAGGATTTTAAAAGTAAGAGCCAGGCTGGGCAGTACCGTGTATGATATTATTAATATGTATGCCCCAAATGCAGGGGTTGGGAATGCATTTACATTTTTAAGAAACTGAAATAAGCTATTTTTAATACTAATAGTGATGATGTAGTGGTGTTTGAAGGAGATTTTAATATTGAGAGAAATAATAATGAACCACATCCTCATTGATCCAGAGCGATGGCTGCAGTGTTAGAGTCCAGTGACCTGGTTGACATTTAGAGATGTCTGCACCACAACTCAAGAGAATACACCTGGGGCCATATTCACGAAGCTGACTTAAGTCTAAGACTGGTCATAAGCGGTCCATTTGGACTTAAGTTTTATTCAGGAACGAGTCTTAACTGAATTTTGGTCTTAAGTAAGGTCTTAACTTTAAGACTACCCTGGAGGAGGCTTAACTCCAGATCTGCCATTGAAACTTTTTTTTTTTTCTCCCATGGCTCGACAAGTGATAGTACATGATTTATTTGATGATCATCCAGATGAGAATTAAATGAGAATCCGATACCGTTTTAACAGACAGTCAATTGAAACGCAAACAGATATTTTGTGTCAGTGTCTCCATCAGCTAACTGAAGCATTGCAATTCCAGTTTAGTTGCAGGTGATTTTATTTATTTATTTTTTTTTTTGTATTACAGTATTAAATATGTTATTGCAATGTAGATCATACCATTAACATTATAAGTATAATTAGGGCCGTGAATCTGCGTTTAATTTATAACAAGCACCATCAAAAGCGTGCCTTGAGAGGAATGAAGACTTCATTAGCAGAGGTACAAAGTACATACAAAGTAATACCAGCTCTGTTGTAGTTTTTTTTTTTTTTTTTTTTTTTTTTTTTTTGTTTTTGTTTTTTTTAGCAAAAATAGAAGGATAAACATATAAACAAATATTCCATTAAATACAATACACATACAAATTCCATTACATTCTGCATTGCTTTTTTTTTATTATATCATATATATATATATATATATATATATATATATATATATATATATATATATATATATATATATACTTAAGTAATCAATGAGAGCCTAATCACTGTAAAATAATTCAACAGGTCAGTTTAATCATACATTTAAATATAATTATAACAATATATTTTTTCATAGAAAATTACAAAATTCTATAGTAAAATATATCCACTTGACATTATTTATATTTACATGACAATGACTTTTCTTAAGTCCCAGTGAAAATGCTAAATTATCAATCTGTCCCTCAGGCAACGGCTTTCTCTCGAGTGGAAGACTGTGAAGATGTTGCGCAAGGACAGAAACGCTGATCTAAGTTAAGACCCCCCAGAAAATCGTTTTGTGAAACAGACTTCAGACTCGGTCATAACAAAGTCAGCAAAGACGACTTAAGCCCTTTTTTGGACATAAGTCAGCTTTGTGAATACGGCCCCTGGTCTCAGTCCCATGCAAACTGTATATACAGAGCAAGACTAAACTGGTTTTATACTTCTAAAAATAATTTAAATACATTTATTGAAGCAAGAATCACCCCCAGTTGTCTCTCCAAGCACCACTGCCTATCAATTACAGTAATAACTCAATCAGAACCCCATAGAACATCCTACTGACACTTCAATGCAAAATTCTTACAAGACATAAAATTCAGACAACAATTCAAAACATTTTTGGATCATTTGGAAAAAAACAAAAAAACACAGTATAATTTGTATGTGATTACGTCACCTACCAGCCCTGCTGCTGCCTTCCCCCATGCACGCTACACTGTACCCTGCCAGGCTCCATCCAGTCTGCCCCGGACTTGCCCACCAGGGTACATCTCTAACAGTGCACATGACACACTGCCTGGTGAAATCACGGGAAGGGGGGCAGATTTTGTGAGTTTTTCCGGGTGTATTGTGTAAAACCAGAAGTCTTGCGGTTGTTGTTCACTTAGCCAAAAGCGAAAGGATATGGCAGTAACGTTTCCCATGTTATGCATTTCTGTGAGCTTATTAAATTGCCCCTTGCATGTTTAAATTAGTTACAAATAGAACAGCAATTTATTTATGTACTTGCAAGAGTTTTATTAAACGATATGCATTCACATTTTTTTTTAAATGAGAACAACGAAAATATGCATGTCACACACGATCGAGAACTACAATGTGATGATACTCGTGGTTAGTTGCATGTGAAATAAGAGATAGACATACACATGGTAAATGTTACATTTAGACCCCAGTTACACAAACATGCAGAAATATTTCGTACTATTTCTTATTTTACTTTTAACTGGACAAAAATAACGGGCTTATTTTATTATGCTCTACAAATCCTGAACTGTCTGTTGCTGTAGTGAATGGTCCAATCGACATTGCAGAGTACACAGTATCCGAATTCCTATCCGGATGTAGCTGCATGTACGTGTTGTTGTACTTATTACAGAGATGCATTTTGACACTTGGTGTCATATGACCAATACAGTGAACTCATTGGTGTTGAGTTGCTGCGAGCGGAATCGCATCACAAAATGTTTAACATGTTTAAACCTGTAAAATCACAACGCAAACCATAACACACTGCCCGATGCGACTGAAAAATCACAGATCAGAGTGAGCGCAAGCAACTGCACTTGCAAAGTGCTTTATGAAGCGTACTCAGCGCTGACCTCTGCGTCCTCCCAACCTCATCACAAGCACATCGCAATCGCAGGACTTTTGTGAAAGGGGCCCCTGGCAGTTTTGCTGAAGCTGTTTTATATTTTAACAATCTGAGCTGCCGGATATTTGTACATTTTATAAACTATATTGTTTTCTGTCCTCAAGTTTTACCTGCTGGAAGAAGCAGAGCGATTATAGTATAGCCACATGTGTCCAGGTTGGTTGTGGACCACCACTTCTCCATCGTTATCTACAGCTGGCTAGGTTTGTTGCAATTTCCTTGGCCTCTGTCATTTAGTATCGACTTTGATTGGTCGGGTCATCACTGTTAGATACCCATCTGTGCATTGTTCCCTTCAAATACTGCTTAGTAAATAAGTGTTTAAATTTAACAAACTGTATTTTATTCTTAACTTTAAAAATCATTTTTCTCATACACAACAGATATGGTGGAGTTCCATCAAAGTAATTGTTATTCTAATAAAATTGCCATTCATAGTGAGTTGCACTACGCAAGACTTTGAATGATAATTAGCCTCCTATCTCTATTTCAAACTGATAAGACTACATGTCAAGATGAGGCTACATGGTTTGCATTAATGTCATAACATCCATTTCTCACTGATAGCGTCAGTGCTGGACTGTGGAGACCAGTCTGGAGGTACAGTATGCAGGGTTCCTTGCATTTTTATCAGGGTCTTTACCACAAAATGCATTTTGCATCAGATTTTTGTAAAAGGAGAATACGTCTCCTAATGTTGTAGTACCTGTAACAAGTAAATCAAAAGGATGATGTAAGAACTTGAAAGTGTCCCTAAAGTTATTGTTAGTAGTCTTGTAACATTAACATGTATGTTTCCAATTCACAAAGAAAACACATAATAATTCAAACTACATTTTGGTGTCTAGACAAAAAGGTGTGATTGTGTAAAAAGAAGAGTACAGTGTCATAGATGATTAAACGATTAGTTGTAAAAAAAATGATTCACTTGTAAATTGTAAAAGCTCAGGAAGAATACAAAATATATCTACTCTCCAATAATATATTTAGATATACAGAAATGTTTTTTAAAAACATTTCAAGCTACCTCTCATTGGTGTGCACTCAAGCAGCAATGATTACATGGCATGGTCTCTCTCTGAGCTGAAATTACCCTGTTCACTGAGGCACAGGTGGTGATTTTCCTAACTTGATTTGGTCATTAAAACCGGTGTTTCAATCATTCTCCCTGAGGCTCTGATCAACACACACACACACAGCTAGTGATTAAAATACAACCATTTGAACTTCTGAACCTATTACAACCCTCTTTCTAATGATCCTCTAATGACTGCCAGCCTTAACCAAGCCAGCCAGCAGATAATGATGTAAATTATGCAAATGGAGTGAAGGCTTCAAAAGTAAAAATGTTATGCATACAAAATGTTTATTTTTAGCCCTGCTTATTAAATCTGTTTTGTTTAAAAATGTTTACAGAGATTAGTAATAAAAAAAGCTGTATCTGAAAGCACAACCATTAATTCAAAACCCCTCTCAGTGTTTTCCTTTGCAAATTATTAAAACGATTATTTTAACGCAGGAGTTTTTATGTTTTGTAATAAAAAAAGGCTAAAAAAATACATTTAGTGTATTTGTTTATAATAATGGATTTTATTCACATAACTCTCTGTCCTAATATAAGAAACATTTTTTTTAGGACACTGATTTAAAATATGAGCATACTAGTAATAGAATTAAAACAACCTGTCATTTTATTTGAAACAGTACAATAAAGTGATTTTCCTTTTTGGGTGTTAGACAACAGTACTTAAGAAGTAAAGCCTTCATAATTAAAACACATGTGTTATTTCTCAAAATGCTAATGCAGATACATATAGGAGCACCTGAATACTGTAGTGATGGATTATAGCACTGTAAATGTATATTTAATGAACTGAAATGGTTTGATGATGTGCCCACTGAAAATATAATTGCTTTTCAGGTATTTCAATGTTGTGCTGTTATCGCAGATAACTAAATGTAAAACGCTGTTTAGCAAAAGTTCCTTTTTGGAAAAGCTGAAGCACCCGAGGGAGACCATCCATATGTGCACCACATAACGCAAAGCAAATGGAAATATGCCATTTCAGGGGTTTAAATACAAATGCGAGTCACGAATGTTGAGGTGCAGAATGAGCTAAATATAATAATAATAATAAAGAGATGGAAAAAAAAAACATCGACTAGTAATAGGTTTTGGATTTTATTTGTTAAATTACGGTTACAAAAAAAAAAAGGTTTTGCATGATTGTACTGAACATTAAACAATACATTACTTGGCTGCACTCCGCTGATTGCTGTCAGGGTGCTGATACCATTGCTTGGCAGCACTCCGCTGATCACTGTCAGGGTGCTGATACCATTGCTTGGCAGCACTCCGCTGATCACTGTCAGGGTGCTGATACCATTGCTTGGCAGCACTCCGCTGATCACTGTCAGGGTGCTGATCCCATTGCTTGGCTGCACTCCGCTGATCACTGTCAGGGTGCTGATACCATTGCTTGGCTGCACTCCGCTGATCACTGTCAGGGTGCTGATCCCATTGCTTGGCAGCACTCCGCTGATCACTGTCAGGGTGCTGATCCCATTGCTTGGCTGCACTCCGCTGATCGCTGTCAGGGTGCTGATCCCATTGCTTGGCTGTCAGGGTGCTGATCTCCGCTGATCACTGTCAGGGTGCTGATCCCATTGCTTGGCAGCACTCCGCTGATCACTGTCAGGGTGCTGATCCCATTGCTTGGCAGCACTCCGCTGATCACTATCAGGGTGCTGATACCATTGCTTGGCAGCACTCCGCTGATCGCTGTCAGGGTGCTGATCCCATTGCTTGGCTGCACTCCAGGGTGCTGCTGATCGCTGTCAGGGTGCTGATCCCATTGCTTGGCAGCACTCCGCTGATCGCTGTCAGGGTGCTGATCCCATTGCTTGGCTGCACTCCGCTGATCGCTGTCAGGGTGCTGATCCCATTGCTTGGCAGCACTCCGCTGATCGCTGTCAGGGTGCTGATCCCATTGCTTGGCAGCACTCCGCTGATCACTGTCAGGGTGCTGATCATTGCTTGGCAGCACTCCGCTGATCACTGTCAGGGTGCTGATCCCATTGCTTGGCAGCACTCCGCTGATCACTGTCAGGGTGCTGATCCCATTGCTTGGCAGCACTCCGCTGATCGCTGTCAGGGTGCTGATCCCATTGCTTGGCTGCATCCGCTGATCACTGTCAGGGTGCTGATACCATTGCTTGGCAGCACTCCGCTGATCACTGTCAGGGTGCTGATACCATTGCTTGGCAGCACTCCGCTGATCACTGTCAGGGTGCTGATACCATTGCTTGGCAGCACTCCGCTGATCACTGTCAGGGTGCTGATCCCATTGCTTGGCAGCACTCCGCTGATCGCTGTCAGGGTGCTGATACCATTGTTTGGCTGCATGCCTGCTGATCACTGTCAGGGTGCTGATACCATTGCTTGGCAGCACTCCGCTGATCACTGTCAGGGTGCTGATCCCATTGCTTGGCAGCACTCCGCTGATCACTGTCAGGGTGCTGATCCCATTGCTTGGCAACACTCCGCTGATCGCTGTCAGGGTGCTGATCCCATTGCTTGGCAGCACTCCGCTGATCACTGTCAGGGTGCTGATCCCATTGCTTGGCAGCACTCCGCTGCAACTGATCTCATTGCTTGGCATCACTCCGCTGATCACTGGGGTGCTGATCCCATTGCTTGGCAACACTCCGCTGATCGCTGTCAGGGTGCTGCTTGATCCTGCTGATCAGGGGGTGCTGATCCCATTGCTTGGCAGCACTCCGCTGATCGCTGTCAGGGTGCTGATCCCATTGCTTGGCTGCACTCCGCTGATCACTGTCAGGGTACTTATCCCATTGTTTGGCTGCATGCCTGCTGATCACTGTCAGGGTGCTGATCCCATTGCTTGGCAGCACTCCGCTGATCGCTGTCAGGGTGCTGATCCCATTGCTTGGCAGCACTCCGCTGATCACTGTCAGGGTGCTGATCCCATTGCTTGGCAACACTCCGCTGATCGCTGTCAGGGTGCTGATCCCATTGTTTGGCTTCATGCCTGCTGATCTCTGTCAGGGTGCTGATCCGATTGCTTGGCTGCACTCCGCTGATCGCTGTCAGGGTGCTGATCCCATTGCTTGGCAGCACTCCGCTGATCGTTATCAGGGTGCTGATTGCATTGCTTGGCTGTACTCCGCTGATCAATGTCAGGGTGCTGATCCCATTGTTTGGCTGCATACGTGTTGATCGCTGTCAGGGTGCTGATCCCATTGCTTTTCTGCACTCCGCTGATCGCTGTCAGGGTGCTGATCCCATTGTTTGGCTTCATGCCTGCTGATCTCTGTCAGGGTGCTGATCCCATTGTTTGGCAGCACTCCTCTGATCGCTGTCAGGGTGCTGATCTCATTGTTTGGCTGCATGCCTGCTGATCTCTGTCAGGGTGCTGATCCCATTGCTTAGCAGCACTCCGCTGATAGCTGTCAGGGTCCTGATCCCTTTGCTTGGCTGCACTACGCTGATTGCTGTCAGGGTGCTGATCCCATTGCTTGGCTGCACTTCGCTGATCTCTGTCAGGGTACTGATCCCATTGTTTGGCTGCATGCCTGCTGATCTCTATCAGGGTGCTGATCCCATTGTTTGGCAGCACTCCGCTGTTCGCTGTCAGGGTGCTGATCTCATTGCTTGACAGCACTCCGCTGATCTCTGTTAGGGTGCTGATCCCATTGCTTGGCTGCACTCCACTGATCGCTGTCATGGTGCTGATCCCATTGCTTAGCATCACTCCGCTGATCGCTGTCAGGGTGCTGATCCTATTGCTTGGCTGCACTCCACTGATCGCTGTCATGGTGCTGATCCCATTGCTTGGCAGCACTCCGCTGATCGCTGTCAGGGTGCTGATCCTATTGCTTGGCTGCACTCCGCTCATCGATGTCAGGGTGCTGATCCCATTGTTTGGCTGCATGCCTTATGATCTCTGTCAGGGTGCTGATCCCATTGCTTAGTAGCACTCCGCTGATCGCTGTCATGGTGCTTATCCCATTGTTTGGCTGCATCCCTGCTGATCTCTGTCAGGGTGCTGATCCCATTGCTTGGCAGCACTCCGCTGATCGCTGTCAGGGTGCTGATCCCATTGCTTGGCTGCACTCCGCTGATCGCTGTCAGGGTGCTGATCCCATTGTTTGGCTGCATGCCTGCTGATCTCTGTCAGGGTGCTGATCCCATTGCTTGGCTGCACTTCGCTGATCTCTGTCAGGGTGCTGATCCCATTGCTTGGCTGCACTCCGCTGATCGCTGTCAGGGTGCTGATCCCATTGCTTGGCTGCACTCCGCTGATCTCTGTCAGGGTGCTAATCCCATTGCTTGGCTGCACTCCGCTGATCGCTGTCAGGGTGCTGATCCCATTGCTTGGTAGCACTCCGCTGATCGCTGTCAGGGTGCTGATCCCATTGCTTGGCTGCACTCCGCTGATCGCTGTCAGGGTGCTGATCCCATTGCTTGGCTGCACTCCGCTGATCTCTGTCAGGGTGCTGATCCCATTGCTTGGCTGCACTCCGCTGATCTCTGTCAGGGTGCTGATCCCATTGCTTGGCTGCACTCCGCTGATCGCTGTCAGGGTGCTGATCCCATTGCTTGGCTGCACTCCGCTGATCGCTGTCATGGTGCTTATCCCATTGTTTGGCTGCATCCCTGCTGATCTCTGTCAGGGTGCTGATCCCATTGCTTGGCTGCACTCCGCTGATCGCTGTCAGGGTGCTGATCCCATTGCTTGGCTGCACTCCGCTGATCGCTGTCAGGGTGCTGATCCCATTGCTTGGCTCACTCCGCTGATCGCTGTCAGGGTGCTGATCCCATTGCTTGGCTGCACTCCGCTGATCTCTGCAATGGTGCTGATCCCATTGCTTGGCAGCACTCCGCTGATCGCTGTCAGGGTGCTGATCCCATTACTTGGTTGCACTCTTCTGATCGCTGTCATGGTGCTTATCCCATTTTATTGCTGCATGCCTGCTGATCTCTGTAACGGTGCTGATCCCATTGCTTGGCTGCACTCCACTGATCGCTGTCAGGGTGCTGATCCCATTGCTTTTCTGCACTCCGCTGATTGCTGTCAGGGTGCTGATCCCATTGCTTGGCTCCACTCCACTGATCGCTGTCAGGGTGCTGATCCCATTGCTTGGCTGCACTCCGCTGTTCACTGTCAGGGTGCTGATCCCATTACTTGGCTGCACTCCGCTGATCACTGTCAGGGTGCTGATCATTGGGTGCTCCGCTGATCATGTCATGGTGCTGATCCCATTACTTGGCTGCACTCCGCTGATCATTGTCAGGGTGCTGATCCCATTGCTTGGCTGCTGCGTTGGCAGGCTACCAAGGTCACAGATGCTTCCTGAGTCAGCTCGGCCATTGGCCACTCATTAGGTAACTTTCAGAACAAAGATCAAGAGGTCAAGTTTGACCAGTCTACAACATTAATTTGGAAGGTTGTTCTATGTCAAAGTGGTTTAATCTTAGTCTTCTGCCAATGGAAATAAACAGGACAGATTTCAAAGCAAGTTTAACCAAGTAAGAGATGTAAATATATAAATGATACAATGGCCCATTCTGTTAAAATGAACACCAGTTCTTAACTGCTGCCAACTGAATATATTTTGATGTCTAAAGGAAACCTATATTTGTTACATTGCTGACAGATTATTTGGTTTATTGTACATTATAGTTCACATGTGACCATTCAATGCATAGTAAATGGTATGCAATTAATTTTTTTTGTGATTTCATAAAACTTACTGATGGCATGCTGAAGGATTAAATCTAACCTAGGTGGAGATGCTTGAAATCACAATCTAGAGATTTGAGAAGTTGTTGTCAAACCTCATATTAAAGAAATAAAAAGCATAATGATAATGCCTGACCAAATAACACTGCCCTAGGCAATTTGCACTGAATCTAAATCATGGTTACTTAAGTGTCTTTTCATAGAATTTTGGGTGAACAAGAGGTACAAACCACACAAATGTGTTTAATAGTTTTCTAATGAAAGGCCCTGATGTTGTTGTCCTATTTTGTCTTTTGCATTAAATGGATGGAAATTAGACACCTATTGCATAGGAGTTTCGCTTATTCCAGCTTTTACTAAGAGCTCGCTTAGCCCCAGTGTGTATAAGTAACAAGCTCAGGTGTGTCTTTTTAAACTCAAAGTGAAGCCAGGACTGGATCAAACTGTTATGCATTGGGAGTCTTATTTTCATCACTGCATTCCTGGGCATCCCGGTTCTGGTATGCTTTGTTTTCTACATCATCTATTCAGGTGGTTGTTTTGTATTTACTCTACCTGGGTGGACTGTTGTTACTGTATTATATCAAGTACATCTAGTACATGTAATCATGTTATAAGTGCTTCAGAACATATCTTGTGCATAGACAAAACCACAAGGTAATGCTATTGGTTTCAATGCAGTATTTTTAATAATGGAAAGCTGCTAGTCCTCATACAGGTATTAATCTGCATATAGTTTTTTTATTATAGATTGGCACTTGGTATTTCAAAATGTAACCACATTTATGCTTGTATAGTGACTGTAATAGTGACTCAGTTTAAGCTAAACCTTTGGAATGTTGTAAAAGTTTTACTTTCAAAATGCTCACTCAAATCTTTATTTCATTATATACATACATACATACATACATAAAGTATAATGCATCACCTGCGCTCAGTGTTCCAAAATTGCTAACATGTACATGAAGACACCTTCCCAAAGTTCTGCCAACACCTGATTCCTCAAGACTGAGTTGCAGCATGGTTGCAAAATGACATTACATCAACCTTGCACCTGTGCCAGTCCATTGCACTGGCATCAAAAGCAGGCCATACTGTAAATGTAAATGTGTGTTATAAGTAACACAGGAAGATTTACCTTTGTTGTAAATTACAATGTATAACTTCACCAAATTGGTTCATGATGTATGGTATATAAAGCACATTTTTACACTGGTTAAAAAAAAAAAAAAAGATTCCACTTTTAGAGAGACATTTCTGCCTGCAGATTGCCTGTAATTATCTTCATCGTTTGTCATATCAGGGAGTCAGCTGTCATTTGCCATCGTTATTTTACACTCGATTTCACACATTTTTCATGAACCTCCAGCCTCAAAATCCTCCTCCACCTACTAAAAACGGATGGGCCATGGACGGTTCTGTAAATTATCTTGCCTTTTAGGGAATAAAGAAAAAGCCTTTCACTCGCTTCAGGCATCATTTTCCGTTTTTTATGCTTGTGGTTGAAACCTTCAGGTAATGTTAATAAGAAATCTGCCTTGGTGCTGAGAAAAATTCAGCTCATCTTATCCAACCATGTCAGCTGTATCTGTTTGTCTTTTAAGGAATGGCCTCCTACTTGGCTCTGACAGAAGTATTAGTGCTTTTTTAGAACTATGCCTGGGGCAAACATTATCAATACAATATCATCCCCTTACCATAGAAGCCATAATGGTGTTGGTTTTGCACTTGACAAGTCTTATTTTCTTCTTTATTGATCAATATTGTATGTAGCTCATTGATTATTGTTATAACAAACATAGCACAGGTTCAGTCATTTTTATGAGTCATTCAAGCTAAATAAAGTTTGTGGATGTCTTTTATTCTATCAGAGGTGCAGATGAGACTGAAATCATGGTTCTGTCTGTTGTATGTAAATAATCAGCCATATACATTAGGTGTTCAACGTGCTATTTGACCAGTTCACAGATATGTGCTCTACAGCAACAGCTTGGCAGATAGCAGCAGTAGTGGGGAAAGAGGATGATATGAGTTACACCTTGCACAGAAAAAAGAATATATCAGCTCTTGCCAACAGTCTGCTTTGTGCAGCCACTTTAAAGTGCTGTTTAGATTTCCTTAATTCAGTGACATACTGCCAACACACGTGCAGACGTTACTTATATATATATATATATATATATATATATATATATATATATATATATATATATATATATATATATATATATATACACACACACACACACACACACACACACTTAATAGGGTGTTGGGCCACCACGTGCGGCCAGTGCGGCCTGTATGCGCGGTGGCATAGAATCTAGCTACTAATTAACTCACGCCTGGTTGATGGAGGTGGAAAAGGCTGTCTCAGGCATCGTTCCTGAATATCCCACAAATGCCGGATTGGGTTCAGATCTGGTGACTGAAAAGGCCATGACATATGGATAGCATCAGTGTCATGCTCATCAAACTATTGGGTGACCACACATGCTCTGTGGATGGGGGCATTGTCATCCTGGAAGACACCCCCACCAGAAAAAAATGCTGCATCATGGGGTGAAAGTGATCACTCATTACCGTTAAGTAGAGATTAGCATTGACCTTGCCTTCTAAGGGAATGAGTGCACCCAAACCATGTCAGGAAAATGAGCCCCACAACATTACGGAACCACTAGAACCCTTCACTGTTGGAACCAAGCACTCAGGGCTGAGGAGTTCTTTAGGTTGGCGCCACAAGTTCCTTCGTCCATTTGTTGAGAACATGGTGAAGGATGATTCATCTGATCATATCACATTTCTCCACTGCTCGGTAGTCCATTGCCTGTGCTCTTTGCACCATCGGACTCACAAACGTGCATTGCCCAGTGTGATGAGTGGTTTCTGCACTGCAACCCGACTATGGTATCCCGCTCTGTAGAGTTCTCAGTGGACCATTTTTGATGAATCTGGCTGGTCATGCCCCAGGTTGAAATTTGCATTCACTTGATCTGCAGTTGCTCGCCTGTTTTGCCTTGCACTTTGAATTAATGCACGGATACCATGATCCTGGAGTATGCACTTCCGCCCACTGTTGCCCTTTGCTGATGATGTCTTTCCCTCGAAGTTCCATGCCGACATCACCTTAGACACCATTGCTCATGAAACATCAACAAATTGAGCTGTCTTGGTCACTGAAGCTCCTGCCAAACACGCACCAACAATCACCCCTTTCGAAGTCACTGAGGTCTCCTCTTGCAGCCAGGCTAGCCATAATTATAGGCAACCAGGCCTTTCCAGCATTTTTATACATGACCCTAAGCATGCTGGGATGTTATTTGCTTAATTAACGCATGAGCCACACCTGTGTGGAAGCCCTTGCTTTTAATATACATGGTGTCCCTCATTTACCCAGGTGGTTCCATTTTTTTGGCCACAACCTATATATTCTTTGAATTTAAGACAGACTTTTTTAATCATTTTTTTGCTTCTCAAAAATAGCCTGCATCTTAAATTCAATTACAGTATAGTGATGCATGTATTTAAATCACCAACAAAAGACATGACTACCCGAATACACTAACAGCAACGTGACTTACTGCAGAGAAAAATCAAAAAGGGCGTCTGCCTGAATGCACAAGTAGCAACATCACACTGCTGAGAAAAGACAACCAAGCTTCCTGAGGAATTCAAAGAGAAACGTTTACAATTTCAGCATTTTTAAGAAACAGTACCAGCTTGGACAGATTGGAAATTCTGATCAAACCCCCGTATTTTTCGACATGCAAAGCAATGTTCAATGCTGTTGTGGTTGCTGGGTTACATGTTGCCTGATGCCATGGAGTGTTGAGACATGCTTGCTGTTGCAAGGATGTGTGATGCTGTAAGTGAGTGGTGGTGTGTGTACGACAGAGACACCATCTTAATTATTATACAGCGCGCAGCACAATAAACAAGCTCTGTGGTTAATCTAGAACACTGTTTTGTGTCAGTTTTGTACGATACAACAGCGTAATTGAGGTTGTATCTTTGTAAATGCATATTTATTTGATGTTTTATTTTTTCCTCAAATTGAGGGTGGTTAATTTAGGCTGTGTCTTAAATTACAGGGTGTGTCTTAAATTCAAAGGAATACAGTATATATATATATATATATATATATATATATATATATATATATATATATATATATATATATATATATATATATGAGGAATGCTAATGCAGCTGTTTGCACAAAGGTCTTTTGTGTCCAAACAAGCACCCTGACAAAATTAGCTTCCTGTCCTGCCCTGACACCTGACAAGAAGAGCATGCACTGTAATTAGAAAGTCACTGGTATCAATCATTTTGCAGAGAGGTGCTCCTTTTATCATCAATTACCTTGAGCATGTTCGACAGTGATCAGACAAACTTTGTCTTGACTTGACTGCAGTGCTGTCATTGCCGCAAATAGAATTTTAAATCTTCTCCTGCAGTGGCTTTCTGCTGGGAACTACTTAAGTGCAACTTCCAATTAAGGAAAGGGTAATTCTGCTAATCTCCAAGGAGCTAGCAATAACATCAAACAAAGTCCTTTACTCAACACAGAAAAAAATCTTCTCGTGACCATATTGTGCCGATTCATTTGCAACCTATAAAGCAAACAGACTCCTCGTTCAATTCACAATTACATTTAGAGCTGAGCAACAAATCAACCATTATCCATCAATGCACTGTATCGAGTTTGTATTTATGACATGCTTTATGCATCAGAGTGTAGAACCTAGGTTGCTAAACTAAACATAAGAGAAATAAAATATATAATAGAATCCAACTTCCAAACAACAAACAAAATGGTTACATTCTGTCTACAATCCCCCTTCTTGCTCAACAATGCTCTGCCAGAAAATGCGTTACTTGCTTGTTCTACAATGTTTATTTTTTATTTTTATTTTAAGTTTATTTACAAACTCATAAAATTGGGCCGAAACACAAACGTTCCAAGTTAAAATGCTCCAGAAATGGTATCTATTAATTCATTTATTTTTCAATCAATCAATATTTCAACTATCTTCTAAATCGGTCCTGACAGGTTTGAATTATTTATTGCCATGGTTGTTGATTTGACAGCCTTTCCATCATAAGTGCTGAATTATAAGACAAATGGCAGACAGAATTCTGTGTAGCACCGACTTTTATAAAATATGTCTGCACATTACAGTCTTGTTATAAGACTCTAGATGTTGTATAACTTGCTTCAGTACTTCTGTGTCTTCGATGGATTAAACTCTATTAAACTGCCTCAGCGTAACATGTTCTTCATGATGGACATCATGCTTGACTGCCAAGGACAGTTGTATAAAGAGGCTGGAGTATTGTGTTTAAGATACATAACCACCTTTATTATATATGCGGGATAGTGGTGATCTTTTAGCTATTCCACAAAAAGATACAGATAATGGGCTCTATGTATCATTGATTTTTGTTTCATGTCTTGACTTTTGAAATCCAACAAAATAACAAAACAAAACAAAAAAATAACATATTTTAGGAATTTATAAATAATTTGTAAATATTGTTTCCACATTTCCATACATTCCTCTACAATGCTTTAACTTAATGAGCCGGCTAGCCAAGTTGCTGGATCTAATGTATTGCTGCAGCTGTGAGATCCCGGAGCTGTCTTTAGATGTTGTATACAATTTAACAAAACGATGAAAGCAACATGAAAAAGCAAGTAAACTCAACACATGATTAATACTGATAGCTCTTTTGGTTTGTGGGTATCCATTTTAAGTTAGTGGCAGATAATGGATGCTCTATCTTTCTAAAAGCTGTCTATTATTATTATTAGTTTATTTAACAGACACCTTTATCGAAGTCATCTTACAGAGACTAGGGTGTGTGAACTATGCATCAGCTGCAGAGTCACTTACAACAACATTTCACCCGAAAAATGGAGCACAAGGAGGTTAAGTGACTTGCTCAGGGTCACACAGTGAGTGAGCCAGGATTTGAACCAGGGACCTCCTGGTTACAAGGCCCTTTCTTTAACCAACTAGGCCACACAGCCTCCTATTAGAAAATTATTTCCTAATTTTGTTTCACTAACAGGCTACTGAAATAAATGCACTACATGCCATTGAAGTCATGATGTGGCAGTCACGAAGCCCTACCTAATCCATGACCAATGTCCATGGTGAAAAAACAGAAATACCTGCACAATCTATTTAAATACAATAATATCGGAAATCTAATTCTCATACTGTACACCTTACCATACAAAAATAATAAATAAATAAATAAATGTTCTTTAGATTGAAAAATCCTACAAAATCACATATACTACTCGGTTTCATAGCGAATTTGGATTAGAAAACACTACATATGTCTTGCAATTTAGTTGTAGTTACTAAATATAACTTATTGAACTAAATAACAATCCTGTTTGACACAAATATGTATTTTTTAATATCAGCTATGGTAAAACATTTTGCATCACCTAGAATTTTAGCACTGAGACAATAAAAAAAAAAAAAAAAAAATCTATATGAACATAATTTACATCTTTTATTTAACATCATCTAATCAAAGAAACTACAAAATGATATTGCAAAAGTTTACCGGAAGCCATAATAAGTTATAATAATAGGTAGTACAGTATTTCATGTTAGATTTCAAATGTTTCAGTTTTTGTCAGATTTCCATTAAGTACAGTACATTAATCCCACGTCAACCGCGGGGGTTACATTCTTGAAGACCCCCGTGGCTGGCAAAACTGCGGGTGGTAAATACTAGAGCGTTTGGGAAATAGGGGGTTAGGTTCTCCATGGCCGCGGGTACACTTATCAAAGCCCATCTAAGTTGCATTTTCCTTCACTAAACACAAATGAAAAACACAGTAACATAAAGACGGATGTGTTGGGGGCGTAATAAAATATAAGCAAAAATTACTATCTATACATCGAATGCTATGACAAATATGTAAAGCTAAGTAGCCTTGCTTTCTGTGCACAGTAGCAATGAATATATAGGAACGAACAATGGTGACTGCTTTTTTGTTTGTTTGTTTTTTACCTGCAAAACTCGCCAACATCAGAATCCTAATCATGTATTGAGTTAA
The DNA here is from genome assembly GCF_017654505.1 of Polyodon spathula. Taxonomy (NCBI): domain Eukaryota; kingdom Metazoa; phylum Chordata; class Actinopteri; order Acipenseriformes; family Polyodontidae; genus Polyodon; species Polyodon spathula. The sequence continues at coordinate 95,052,152 of NC_054536.1, forward strand.
AATGCATTAATACGGAGAGAGCCTTGTTTCTAGCTGTTCAGCTCTTCAGTACATGTTTGTTCTCCAAAAAATTGAACTGTGCTCCTATTAAATCGATACCTCGAATCACATCAGCAGAGTAATACAGAGCAAGTCACAACTCTGCATGTTCTCACTCTTCCGGGAGAATCATGTTTCAAGATATCTCCCTCCTCCTGATGTACGTCCAGCACACCAAGCCTGGCGTTTTCTTACACAGCAAGCCTGGCGTTTTCTTACACAGCAAGCCTGGCGTTTTCTTACACAGCAAGCCTGGCGTTTTCTTACACATCAAGCCTGGCGTTTTCTTACACAGCAAGCCTGGAGTTTTCTTACACAGCAAGCCTGGCGTTTTCTTACACATCAAGCCTGGCGTTTTCTTACACAGCAAGCCTGGCGTTTTCTTACACACCAAGCCTGGCGTTTTCTTACACAGCAAGCCTGGCGTTTTCTTACACACCAAGCCTGGCGTTTTCTTACACACCAAGCCTGGCGTTTTCTTACACAGCAAGCCTGGCGTTTTCTTACACAGCAAGCCTGGCGTTTTCTTACACATCAAGCCTGCCGTTTTCTTACACACCAAGCCTGGCGTTTTCTTACACAGCAAGCCTGGCATCTGCCATTAGGTGGCTCCTTAAAGTGTACCCACACAGTACAGTAAGCCAACTTATATAGTTCAAATAAGTAAATAAAACGCTATACTCCAATTTAAATTGTAGATACACAATCCAATTGAACAAATACAAATGTATTTCAATGTCTAATAACACAGTAAAATATATTATATAGCGATTAAACCAAAAAGTTTAGTAAATAAACTTTGTTTGCTAAATAAAAAATGCAATCACTCACGCATTCACACATTATATAATTCAATTATTATTATTTTAGTACAAAATTGTAACAGTAGCCACACAATAAGCAATGAAAAAAGAAACTTAAAACGACTTTACAGATATTTTTTTAAATTGCGTGCAATCACTAATATAGAATATTCAAAATGGAAACACCTTTGTATGGTGGGTGGAGCAGGCGTATGGCGATTATGCCCCTATGGAAACGCTCTGTGCTATTCATGAACTTTGCAGTTTTCAACTTGTCATATAATTAAATACAAAACAGTGAAGCTTTATCTTTCTGTGTTTTGTAGAAGCATAACTACTCTGGTAAACATAAATAGCAATCACAATACTCATACTTTGATGGTTTAAAAACTGCAATTTCTGAAAAAAAACACTTTGTCTCAAGCATATTCAAAAAATGAATAAAAATATCAAATTAAAATCTAAAACACACCCTTAAGTATAGTATCTGAGTACATGCATGTGAAATGTTATTTATTTTTTGCTTGTAGTATTTTCTGTATTGATCTCAAAAAAACGCATCAGGCCAAATATGTTTTGATGACAGTGCAAAATAGTTATCCCGGAGTATTTATTGGAGTATCCTTTCTGAAAAGGAATACATTGTTTGGAGAATTTAGCCCTCTGTATTTTCAACATTATTAAAACAAATAAACCCTTATTTTTAAAATCAAGAGGGAAATTACTCATAAGGCATGGGAGTGGTGATGCTAAGAGCCGAGATACTATTAGAGATGCATTCGAAATGTTGCAAAACCTGTTAGTAGAACATTCGGACCTGTACTGCCTTGAGTTGGAAGGCCATCTGGTTGAAATGTTGCTCTATTTTTACTTTGTTCTTTTAAAATGATAAGGAATGGACATTTTATATATAAAATATGATAGTGTTGCACCTCTACCTGCATTAATCTTGAACGCTATTGGGATATTTAGGAGACTGATCCTGGAGGTGGCACCCAGGAATGGAAGTACTGGTACCGGGTAATATATAAAGTAGCTGGTTTACAATATAGGTTACATGTTAATGATGGCTTCAGTGAAAAATTCAATGTTGGTGTCCTCACTGCCCTGAAGATCACTGTCCATTATAGTGTTCCCTTAGAGGTAGTGATAAACTGAAACAGCATACCTGAGGTAGTCAAGTTTAACCCCAGGATTCCATAGCTCAGACAATTAACAGATTGCAAGAAAGAAAGTAATCAATGCAGGAGTATGTATTATGGATGGCCAAAAACCTTGCCCTTAGAGGGTCCAAGAGATCAATAATGCTGTTCAGCAGTCAGGGTTTATAGCACAGAGGGAAATAGATTTATCTAAGAAGAGGTCAAGTGCTTACTTAATGCCCCCATAGGGACAGCAGGTTGCTTCCCCAATGCAATTTATATTTGTTTGAGATTGTGGTTTAGTGTTGTTTTTTATATTTCAAAGACACCAAATGATTGTTGTTTCTACTGAATATTATTATCAGCAATAATACATCTTCCTTTTTGGGTGTAGTTTTATCATATTATCTTATGAGGTCACGACCACACAATGACATGAGAATGTATTCAGGGTTACACCCAGGGGGTCAGGAACATTGTGATATGAAAATACAACACATTTAAACAGCTTTTTGTTGAATGGGAAAAGAAAGGTCTGATTAAATGGGAGTATAAAATATTAATATGACATTAGTTTGAAGCTTTGTTTTTTGTTTCCTGTTTTTTTTTTTTTTTTTTTTTTTTTTGTAATCTTGTCAAATCCCTGTGGTGAAATTACAGTCTTAAATTGTATTATTATTTTAAATAAACAGGGGTAGCTGTACAGTAAATACAGTATAATCATAAATCTCGAAAAACTACTCACTTCTAAATCTTTTGTAGTTATTTTTGTATTACTTTAGTATAAATACATGTTAATTTGGATTCATATGTTGTTTTTTTTTTCTGACTTTATGTGAACGAAAAGACACACATTTGCCCATTTTCCCATTGTAAATAGTGATATTTTGAAATATCACTGTCCTGGTCACAAAAGCAAAATTTGTGGGGAATAATAGCCATTTTCTATACTTTTGAGGCATAAGCAATTAGGAAATAACACTTACTACCCAGGAACAAAAATTGTGTTACATAGTGTGTGGCAGGCTGGCGAGTGGATAGAGGCCCAGAGACAGACTTCAGTTCAAACAAATATACTTTTATTATAAATAAACACAAAAATGAAAGGGAACAAGGGCCAAAACAAAGCAATTTAAACACAAAGAAAGACAAAAAGCAAAACTTACAAAAAATAACAATTGCCAGGCTGGGCAATGCCTTAACTGGATTCAAACTTTCCAAACACCCCCCAAAAAAAAAAACCAACCTGCTTCCTCAGCTCCCTCTCCCCAAATGAGAAGCAGAGGCCTCCTTTTATATCAGGTGGCTGGGCGCTGATTGATCGTTAATCAACCTAATCAACTAATCAACCCCAGCCACCTGAACATTATAAACCCAGGCAGGTAGGGGAAGTTAACCCCATCCCTGCCAATTTAAAGGGCAGAGCTTTGCTTTGCTCTGCCACATAGTGTTATTATTCTGTTTGTTAGTTCCTAGAGTTCAGACTTATTGTTTGGGTCTTGAATCAGATGAGGAATAAAACCAAAACCATTTAATGTCCCCAAGAGCTTCCGACGGTAGAATAAGAGCTCTCTCCTACTAAAAATATAATAGTCTAATATAGTCTTTGTGACTCTGTCCGTCTATTCAGGTCCTTAATTTCTATAACTCCCTTCTTCAGCTGTGCAGAAAGAACAGTAAAGACCACCTGTTATTTTTGAAGAATTCTCTACACATGAAGGGTTTCTTTAACTTTATATTTAATGTTAGATTATTTGACCAGTTTCTGGCTGGAGGTCATACATGTTTTACCAAACTGATTCGTTTTCAAAGAGTTCCGAGTTCAGTCCTCTTGTTCTCCAGTCTCTGTCTGGATGATTGAAGTTACCAGTTCTCAGATCTCAGACAACACTAAGTCATTTTGACCCTTGAACAATGAGCAGTGATTTTAGAATAAAACATAATTTACTAACAATGGCAAATAAAAAGCGCAGTGATTCACTGGTCATACATGATTTAGGAACAGTGATGGTTTCTATTTAACTGTTTTATACTGTGTGAAAACAAGCAACAAGTTACAATGAAATTTCCCCTCAGTCCAGGTAGCAGGAGAGGGTCCGTCACACTGGGGAGTGGGTGTAGAGAGGACGATTAATGGATGAATAACCAGGAGAGGGTCCATCACACTGGGGAGCGGCTGTAGAGAGGACGGTTAGTGGATGAGTAACAGCAGCCTCAGGCACAACTGCAACAGCTTTCTTAGTTTTATTTGAGCGTACAGGGAAAAGCAAGTTCCTGTTTGAATAATACATTATATTATATATCAGATTATTATATATACATTATATTATATCAGTACATAATTCCTTCACACATCTGAAAAACTTCCCACTTTCAAAGGTCATTTCTGCCGTCATAGCCCTTAAAGATTAAGCGCTTTCTCCTCCTGCACATCATCACTATACGCAGCCATTCAAAAGGGCGGAGCAGAAATCCATATACACTTAAAGGGGCTGTACCCTGCTACCGCAGAATCACTATTGATGACTTTTTTTGTTGAAAGAATATTAATAGTAGTTTTTCAAGCTGTATTTAGCAATCCTTTATTACTGTAAATTATTTACTAATAATGTATTTGTTTTAATGTGCGAATAGCCAATGAAATGTTATTGCAAACATGTTTTTTCGTAAAAAAATAAAATTATATCTGGTAAGTTTGGAAAGTTTGTTGGCTTTCCTTACAGGAAGTCTGTTACTAATTAATTTTTTGGGTCATTTCACCTCAGCAGTATTTTGGGTCAAAGCATGTTACTGGCTGCAAAGCATGTCAGTCATTCAGAGAAGCAGCTGGTTGGTTAATGACTGAAAGAAGACTGAATAGGTGGGGATCATTTTGCTAACCATATGAAATTACCAAGCAAGTGCTAGACTTAAAAACATAAAATTAAAAAGATGCATGCGTTTCTTTCAAAACTGTACATTTGAGACAATATGGATGTGAACGTTTTTAATACAGGTAAAAATGATAAAACAAATGTGTTGGTGCAGCCATTGTAATGCAGAGTATGCTTCGGAGGATTTCACTGTGAGCCCTTGAATGCATTATTTACTTAACTTGAATCAGGGATTTAAAGATTTCCAGATGCTGCTTCTTCTTGCCCCTTTGTCACAGTAAATACAAATTAGACTGATACTTCCCATTACATATAATTGACACAGCCTGGCTTGAAGCTTTTGTTGGCTCACATATTATCCCCTGAAGAGCAGAAGTCTTCCAGTCTAACAAAATCACAACTACTCAAGCTGAAAAAGCAAAAACACAGACACTTTTTTTTTACCTGAATTATATTCTTCTAGTTTTACCTTTATTATTTCCACAGTGATCTCTAAAATAATGCATGGTGGGGTGTGAAAGGATGGTGGGCAATTCACTGACATACACATTAGACAGAAAGTTTATTTGAAAGCACCGCATCGATGCCCAGTTTAATTAGTATTCCTTCTTTTAATTATTTTCAGCCTGTAGAGGGCGCTGTTGTCCTCTGCTTGAATACTGCCAGCAGTAAATAGGACCACATGTTTATCAATTCAGGTAAACAGTCAAGTGTACATGCAAGTGTTAAAAATAATAATCCAAAACAGAAGGTACAAAGCAAAAGGGAAACAAAATACTTGTAATCAAACTACAAAATAAAGTTGCTGCACTTTGCAACGTTTTCCCAACCATCGCTAGCCGCATGGCCTGGGTCTCCGTCCTACACTATGTGGTTCCCTCCACCTATACACGTTCGGGGTCTGCCCAAGGATTCCCAGATCTCTCTAATCTTTTCCTTCTCGTTTGTTTGTTTATTTCTCTTTCTCCGTCCGTCCACTGTTGTTTCCAGCCTGCGCTTCTGCTGGCTCGCTGTTGGTCTAGAGGGGCCAAGCTGAGGGAACCACAGATCGTTATTTTATAGGTGCAGCAATCCCCCAAAGCCCGCCCTTCAGCCACTCAGAGAGAGGGAAAGCCCACACATCCTCTTTCCCACCTCTCTGTGTCAATCCCGTGATTTTACGAATCTGCTGCCCCCTACCTGCAGGACCATGCATACACCAGACGGTCAGCACAGACCTCCCCTTTTAATAGGGCCTTGAAAGATCACCTTGCTGCAATACAGGAGTACTAGTATTAAACATGCCCCTTTCTAATGAAAGTACGTGGCTACCGAATGCAAATACAAAACCTTCCAACAAAAAAAGGAAAAAGAAATCCAGAATGTATCAGTGACATGTGCTCTGTATGCATATGGCAGCTGTGAAATGTTGTGTTAGTTAAAGTAAATCTCACTGAATATGCCATTGTTGCAGTATATCTAATCCATTCTACTGTTTTGTACACTTTTCATTGTATCTGGCAAAGGAAGTGTGACAAAATTTCAGTTTTATTAGGCATGTCCTTATTGTTTCTGTTTGTTCGTGGGATTATTGTGAAGCATGGATGTGTGAGCCAAAAGCCACGGGCCTGCCTCAGAATGCAACCTGCCTTCATTAGGAGGCCAGATCTGCTGTAGTGCTCTGGCAAATAAAAGACCACTTAAACACTTTGTTAAATACATGTGAAATGACCTGATTCCAGACGCAGGAACTCAAAAGAAAACAGATAAGGATTATGGACCTGTTAGAAGGCAACGGGCCAAAGGAGAAGGTGGCAGCCTTGCCAAACCAGTCCATAATCCCTGATAGACAGACATGAATATTCCTATTAGAGGTATGTAACCTGTTCCCTGATAACAGTTGTTATTAATGTGATTATATTATTATTATTATTTTTATTTGTTTGTATGTCATACAGTAGTTAACATTTAAAAGGGGAAAAATACCATGTATTTAAAATATTCTGAATTGGGGTGTCATGTATTTCATGCGTGGGGTGGTCTCAAATAAGTGTACAATAAGTAAAGGTAAAAGACTGACAGAACTGTGACTCTTGCTATTAAGCTTATACAATACCTGTGTAGAAAAAAAAAAAAAACAACAATTCATTAGTCTTAACTAGAAGCAAAACACGTGAAGATTTTTTTTTTTTCAAAGGACAGGGTCCAAAAAAAGGATCTCCCCAGAGCGTTGTGCTGTGGCGTCTTAGTCATTACCCTGAATACTACACTAATGATGGCAGGTCGTAGTGCTGTGTGTGCGCTGTACTGTGTGTGAGTCTGTCTGAACATGACAATGATGATGCATGTTAGTTAGCTCCCACTGCAGTACACCTTCACAAATTATACACCAGGCAGTGTGGCACTTAAATAAGGGTATGAGGTGACATGACAGGCTTGGTCATTTGTCTTCATTGAAAAGGTTTTGACCACAGTTGATCTTGCAGGCACCGCTCATTCTTTATTATACAATGGCAAGAGCAATTCCTGAGTTCTGATTGGTACGCCTTGGACTAGACCCCGTGATGTTTTCCCAGCATAACATCACAGATCTAGTACCAGCAATCGCTTCACTGAAAACCTAGACAGACATATCAATCCGCCACAACTGTTAATAACACAGAATAAACTGCACAATTCCTGAAGTGAATTTTACCTTAAACAACATAACAACTGTGGAAACCTCATTTAGCAAAGAGCATTCAAACACAGAGGCCAGACAGCAACTCTCAATGATAGAGAAAAAAACATTAAAAAAGACACCTGGAGATCGACTCTGAGGGACTAGAAAAGAGAATCTGGCATAAACGAAGTATCCACGAAATGACAAACCAGCTGGGCAGGCAAAGTTTTTTATGACTGGATGAGTGAGAGTAACACAACTATAGACTTGAAAACTGTCACGATAGAACACCTTAATGCAGTTCTATGACAATCTCATGCCTCTGTCACAAATAGCTCTGGAGGATCGTATGACATAAGCAGCTACCTGGGACTCAGAGTGGGCTTAAACAGACACTTAAATGAACTGCTCCTGAGACGTAACATTAATATACTGTCAAATTCTCAGGTGTTGCACGCACTCGGCTGCAGCCTTGTGCCCAACCAGTCAAGGCGTGATGTTATCCCTGTTGTGCATTACTCCTTTATTCCATTCTTTACAGCAGCATTTCTCTGATTTTTCGGACAGCGCCCCATTCCTCTTGTCTGTGTTACTTGGTTGTTTTATGAATAGCCATAATAAAGCCCTAAGTTCCAAAGGCAAAATTAAAGTCTCTGGTGTGTTTTATTCTCCTAAACATGCTACAATGTTCTTTTATTTATTTATTTTTTTATATTGTTTGTTTTTTTATAGTAAATTACAGCCTGGAGTAAACACTGATATATGCCACTTACCTTAACTGTCTTCAAAATTTCACCTCCCAAATCCGAAAAGCACACACTATATCATTCTAAAATAAAAGTGTCTTGTAATATATTTCAGAAATTATGGGCCGCACACCTTGCTTTTTGAAATAGATGTCAGCTTGGGAATCCTGTTCCAAGATTGTTGTTTTGTATATTGTCTGCACCTCAAAGCTAAACAGAGTTTCTATCATTAAAGTTTTTTTTTTTTTTTTTTTTAAGTTCAGGTTGAACATAACATGCCATTTGCAGTCTGCAGATAATTTGATAAAGCTGTAGAGGTTGAGCTGCTGGCATCTTTCCCTGAGACCTCTGGAGCAGAGGGGTACACCGACCCCATCACTAAACATGACCATGACAAATAGCTCTGACAATCCTGTCAGAAGAAAAGACATGACTCCGGTCCGGCTCTCTATGTGGCACACTGCCAACTTTCCATGACAAATGCCTTTATACTAACAATCTGTTTCACCACCGGAACTTTCATCCATCGAAGAACAAGGTAGAAAACAGAGGAAGAAGGAAAGAACGGGTACAAGCCTGAATTAAGCTTTTCATTTTCATTTCAGAAAAGCTGGTGAAAAACTATTACTGACATTTCGAAAGGTAATCACTGTTATACAGTATCTATAGAAATCAACTGATCAATTCTATAATCTTAAGGAGTAAATGCCTTTGCACACTGGATCCACTCCGTCATTTAGAATCCATCATCCCAAAAAGTCCTCCATCAATCCCTTGCACACTAGATGTGTTAATATCGTACTTCAGAGTGCTGGTGTGCAGTAGAGGCTTTGCAGTAAATATACCTAGTTTCAGTATTTTAATAAAAAATAAATACAATTATGTTAATTCTTACATAAGTTTGAACACAAAAAATGTTAAATGTAGTATAAGCTTAATGATGGAAAATGTTTGCTAATACATGAAAAAAACAAAAACAAACAAACAAACAAAAAAAAACATATGATATTACACAACACAGTTGTCATAGCATCAGGATCGTAGATTGCCTGGTATATATTAATTTTATAAATTACTCGCTATATATAATATATCTATATATATATTATTATTATATATATATATATATATATATATATATATATATATATATATATAGTAAAGTTGATATTTCAGCCTAGAATAGAAATGAGCTACTGAAAATACTTTCCATTACTTTCATGTATTGCTGCTCTTTTCTGACTGTTAAGCCCTGACCGCTCTTGGTTGACCTATCATCCTTCTTTCTGTGATATGTGTCTCCAGGGTAGGCCATTGTTACTTCCTTGACTACAATTGAAATAAAAAGTACATGCTTGTAATAACCTACTCTGCACAAAATCCATGTTTTCATGTTTTATAATACATATCATTCATGCCCAAGTCCACGGGAATGTCTTTCCATATGTGTTCTTATTTTACAAAGTCTTTGTAATCTTTGTTGGATTTATCATAAAGTAATTTTTGTTTAGCAGCACACACAATTAGATGTTCCATTTTATTCAAGGCACTGCAAAAGCCTACGTGTCTTCCCAGTCATTTTTCATTGGTCAATGTCATTTTTAACACACATCAAATTGAACTTGTTTCGATTCCAAAATTGATGCATCACCATCGTACGACAGTCAGTGTACACTGTGCAATAGTAAATGCACATGATCATTTTTTCTGTTTAGACGCTCATTCAATTTGGATGCTTTATTGGATCCAGTGTGCAATGGCCTTGCGTTGCTTACAATGTGGATTTTATTTAATATAATTTCCTTTACTCTTTTATGGTTCTTGCAATCACTCCAAGAGGTTCTGGATTTTGTTGCTGCAATATTTAATTCTTATGATTTTTCTTTCTCTATATCTGCTTTTACATGACTTTGAGCTGCTTTGAGCTTGTCTGGAGATTCCTAAGTGCAAGGCACTGAACAGTCTTCCTAATCACATTCAAATCATGTGACAATGTGACCTTTAACCATGACCACCACGCCTACTCAACATTGTGAACAGACATGAAGAACACCTCTTACATCATACATATTGATCCAACCATATAGCTTTCTGAATTGGCTGTTACTAGATAATGTCCAATGACAATACATACAACCTGTCATAGCAGATACAGTATAATCTAAATTTGTTTCACTCAATAATAAAAATAATCTGTCAAGGAGAATGTAATTCATTTGTTAACCTTGTCTTTGCTTAAAATGGAATGGCACCAGGCGGGGGTAACTGAAGGAAATAACTTTTTGGCAACTAATGAGAGTTTTAAGGTTGGGGGCTTTGAAATCCAACCATCTACACATGTAATAAAGTCAAATTACTAAGGGGGATGTCTTTTGATGTTAAAAGGGAAATATATTTTTAACCCTGGTTGGAATAATTAAACCAAAGTAGGTGTTGTATATTAAACACATATTTCTATATGTATTCTTCATATAATTGTACTGTGCATGCTGTGTTCAGGAAATCCCTGTTACCAAAAAAGAATAAAATTAGTTCAAAAGTTCACCTCACATATTTTGGAGATGTAGGAGAGGTGGATTAGGGGATGATGGCTAATTAATCTTTTAGAAGGAGTTACTGGGTGTTTTGGAAATGTTATTCACTTGAAGGACAGGAACTGTCAAGGCAGATTAATGTTTGAGATTTAGTTAAGACTTCTGACATAAGAAGCGAAGTAAAAACTCTATAAAACCCAAGGTAAAAAAAAAAGTGTCACTCAACTTGCTAACTACAAGCTGATGTGATCCATGCTCTGAGGATCTCTGATTGAGCTGATTGCTGTTGGGGTCGTTTTCAGAAGTCTTTGCCTTTGAGACAACTCCTGTCCTTACATTATATTCTACACTTCCATATATATTTTGGAAGGTAAGTACTATTTTAAATCCATATTTCTTTTATATTGATGCATTGTTATAAGGTATAGGATTTATGTTTTAGTTGTGGAGAGTGATATATGTTGGACCCGGTAGGATTTACTGGTGGCATGTTTAGCTTTATGCATGAAGATCTTAAGGGCAAAACATGTTATAACCATAAACGTATTGAAATATTAATGCTATTATACCTGTTAAGGCCCTAGACCTCCCAGATAGCCTGTCAGTTGGGATTCGACGTAGTCTGTAACTACTCAATCCATTTTTAAGATTAGTTAAAACTTCAAATTCAATGAATCTGTGTGATTTTCTTGATTGTTTAAAAGTCATCTAGATACGTTGCAAGCCCAGTGCAGGAAAGTTCTACTTACAGGAGTCCGAAACATGTCTATGTCCTCCTAAATGTCTTCCCTGAGTTTAAAAGTGTGTTTAGAGTTATATATATTATATATATATATATATATATATATATATATATATATATATATATATATATATATATATATATATATATATAAATATATATGAAATTCATGTATTAGTTTATATACTGTATATATAAAGAGTGCATGCAAATCTGACGGTTTCCTTTCAAACAAACAGGCTGCACTTTTTAAAACACAACACAGTACTTTCCCTAGCTTATTGCTTTGTTGTATGTATTCCTGCAATATCTTTTTCAAAATAATTGAATTTGTTTTGATACTTTTATTAACATATAGCTGGTCATAAAATGTGTTATGCGTCTCTCTATATTTAAAGTTCTATGGATTTTGTGGTTTTTACTGCATCTTGTTAAACTCTTTGTGATGGTGCTCCACGATGCTAAATAAAATAAAGACTAATTGATTGATTGATTGACTGAAAATACACGAGACTCCAGGTGAATATGGGAGAGTTGACAGGTCTGCAATACCCAGCTTCCTGAAAATGTTGTGTAGTAATTTTTATATAGACTGTATATCAAGGCTCAAAGTTAACATATATTTGGTATCATTTTGCTGGCCAAAACTCTTCATTTGCTACTGTACTAGCTTTTTTACGCAGTACCATTTTTCTGATACCTTAAGCTGCAGTATATGACCGACCCTAAGTGAACACTTAAATACTAATTACTATAATTACTGATATTATTTAATAGAATCTTATATATATATATATATATATAATATATACTATATATATATATATATTAATATATATATATTATATATATTAAGACATGATTTCATGTGTTGAAAAGTATATCAAGTAAAAACAACTCAGAGTTTTGAAAAATACTGACAGACACAAATAAAAGCTGTAAACCGGATTCATTTTGAGAACTTGCATAATTTATAGCACAAAACAGACCTCGAAACCAGTCGGGTGCTACATATATATATATTTGTTATTGTTTTTTTCCTCTAACAAAAGGTGGCCAAATAAATGCAGTTTAACACAGCACTAGCTTGTGCTTTAAAACATTTACAAAAACAGTAAGGATAACAAGCTGCACTGTTTTTTAACCCTTTCAATCCATTAACCTGTTCTGCAGTCCTGCAGTACCTGCACCAATTCAAACACCATTCCCATCACTTCACATCAATTTAAACCAGTTATTAATACAGAGTATTAAGCTTCCAAACACGCACTTACTGTCATACTTATCATCAATGGACACTCTTACCGTTAAATTTTTAATATCTATACGGGGCTCAGATCAGTGGGAAGAATGGACGTTAAACCAGCCAAGCATGTCTCCTTCAGAAGACATGCTTCAAAAACTTCAGAAGCATTCATAATCTGGCACCACAAACTGTGTTCTGAAAGTTGGCATTTGTTCAAATAGTGAAAGGAAGTATTCTGACTGTAGTGTCACATGGAGATATCAAATTCTCACAAAACGGTGATGTGTTAAAACAGACAGTATGCTACAAAAATATTTTGCCACAAGCTCTGTAAAATCAGATTTGGATCAAGCTGTTTGTATAGATAACAGCTCTTCGAATAAATGTAGAAATTGTGAAGAGGATGTTCCAGGCAAAGGAATGAGCGAAAAGGAGTCCGAGTTTTCATCGGCTGCCTCATGCAGCAGTATGGGGGGCTCAGATCGGCGAGAAGAATTGATTTTAAACCAGCCAAGCATTGTCTCCTCCAATGACATTATGAACATAAATCCTGGATCTGACCACAGTGTTGATTTTGATATCCCAGCTGCCCTACCGGTCTAGCGGTTGCGCAGGAGAAACACGGGAAATATGTCTGTTAGACCTGCTTTGCACGCTTGCAGGAAAAAAAAATCGAAAATATTTTTTGTGTTGGTCAGAAAAATTTCTTGTGAGGGTTTGGACAATTTATTTTGGGGAGGCTTAGCCTCCCCAAAGCCTCTTATACGCGCCTCCCATGCTGTCAGGACTACCACTGCATTTAAGCATCTGTGGCTTATTTATTTTTGGTTGCGATGCAAATCTCCGAGTTTTTCATTAAGCGGAGAAGCAAAGCTATGCAATCCCCTCCTCTCTTCTTCCTCCTCCTCCTCCTAACCACACCGCGCCGCAATCCACTCCCTTTACTTGCATACCACACAATAACACTGCTGTACTCAATATGTACTCAATTAACCCTTTGTGGTCCTATGTCGGACCTGGTCCGACATCGCGAAAATCCATTTCTGGTCCATTGTCGGGCTCTGCCCAACATTGCCAAAAACCATAATCTAACAAAGCATTTGTTGCGTTTAAGCCTGAAAAAGCCAAGGCAAGGCGTTCGCTAATCGTCTCTGATTGGAAAGAAGGCGAAGACAGCCGAATAGACCATATACAGGCTGAGCAAAGCGGAATTGAACAGACCGAGACTAAGATGCACAGAGTGAGAGAAGGCAGAGAAAGTCAAGGCAGACTGATGAGGCAGAAAGTACAGAGTAAAGCAGTTTGGATGATGATTTTGATCAATCTAGTGACGAGGAAGTTAATATTTCTCTTACTGAGGACTCTGAGGAAAGTGACCACGAGCCAGACGCGCAGACGGAGGGCGAATGGAGAAGAATGCAGATGCTTTCACAAATCTCCCATTTACTGTGGTAAATAAGGGATATCAAGGGAGTACTACTTTGAGAACTGCACTGGAGTTTTTTCAACTTTTTTTCATGAACGCTTTGTTTACTGTTGTAAATGAAATCAATAGATATGCGAGTGTAAAACTAACAGGACCACTGCATCATGATTTTATTTGGAACTCCTGGAAACCGGTTATGTTAACAGAGATTAAGGCATTTTTTGGTGTTCTGCTGAATATGGGACTGAATATAAAAATGGACATAAAAGAATATTTCTCAGAGGAATGGGGTAACAGAATGCAGTTTTTCAAAGATGTATTCAAGAGATCATGTTTCTTGCAGATCTTTTGGATGCTACACCTGTGCCCCCCCCCCCCCCCCCCCCCCCCCAACCCAACCCAACCCAACCCAACCCACCCAGGTGCCTCAGGCTGCTTTTGTTAGCAGAGGACAAAAGGTCAGGAATGTGGTCAGCTACATAGACAGAAAATACCGTGATCTATTTATCCCAGGTAGAGACATTTGCATTGATGAGAGCACCGTTGGCTTCAAAGGAAGGATTATCTTCAAGTGCTACAATCCTCAGAAGTCTACCAAGTGGGAGATGCATGTGTTTGTTGTAGCTGACTGTGAAACTGGTTATGTCTCTGCTATTGTTCCTTACTTGGTACCCCAACAACAGACTCCATGTTGAGACCTGACATGCCATTTTCATCAATAATTGTTCTTCACCTGTGTGAAACATTGCTGCAGACAACAAATGGACATGGCTTTCATTTGTTTACAGACAGATTTTACACAGGTTACGACCTGGCCACGGAACTGCTAAAAATAAAAATCCACCTTACTGGAACAGTAATGGCCAACAGAAAAGGATTGCCAGTACCAGCCTTAAACTAAAAAAAAAAAATGAGACAGTCTCATTCTACAAGGACAACAAGGTCATGGTGCTAGGATGGAAGGACAAAAGACTAGTACTCATGATGAGCAACTTCCATGGCAGTGACTGTGAGAAGGTACAGCACACTATCAAGAGAGAAGCCATTGAACAGCTGGACAAGCCTTCAGTTATCTGTGATTACACCAGCAAGATGGGTGCAGTGGAGCGGGCAGATCACTACTGTGTCAGCTATGCTTTCACAAGAAAGTCTCTGAAGTGGTGGAGGAAGATGTTTTTTTGGCTGCTGGAAGTAGCAATTGTGAACAGTGCTATCCTGTTCAATTTGATGAAGGTGGAATCAGGACAGCTACCTGTTCACCATAAAACCTTCAGGAAAGCCTTACTGATACAACTGGTGGGAGATATGCGCAACCTCAGCTCAAGAAAACGTGGTCATTCATCATCAATAGACAGAGAAGAAAGACTGAATGGAAAGCCACATTTCATTTCCAAAAACAAATCGAAGCGCACCAAAGATTATGCAGTGTGCAGTGACAGAAAGACAAAAGGGGGGAGGAGAGAGACTGTATGGTTCTGCAAAACATGCTCAAGGCAGCCAGGGTTACACCCAGGTGACTGTTTGGAAAGATACCATACCATGGACAGATACAGATAATGTCTGTCACTAAATGCCTTTTTTGTTTGCAAACCTCACCTGGTGTAATTGAAAAAAATGAAAAATAGTTTTTAGTTAATTTTTTTTTTTTTTTTTTTTTTGTTTGTAGTAGTGTGTAATTGATTTGTAAAAAGTTTTGTACCTGTCTGTCTAAAGGTAATATAATCAAGCAAAAAATCAATTTTTGTGACATTTTGGTTTTTGCAAAAATGTTTGCCTGATATATATATATATATATATATATATATATATATATATATATATATATATATATATATATATATAAGAACATAAGAAAGGAGGCCATTCGGCCCATCTTGCTTGTTTGGTTGTTAGTAGCTTATTGATCCCAGAATCTTATCAAGCAGCTTCTTGAAGGATCCCAGGGTGTCAGCTTCAACAACATTACTGGGGAGTTGATTCCAGACCCTCACGAGTCTCTATTCTGAATGCCCCTTTGTCTAATCTCCATTTGTGACCCCTGGTCCTTGTTTCTTTTTTCAGGCTGAAAAAGTCCCTTGGGTCGACATTGTCAATACCTTTTAGAATTTTGAATGCTTGAATTAGGTCGCCGCATAGTCTTCTTTGTTCAAGACTGAACAGATTAAATTCTTTTAGCCTGTCCGCATATGACATGCCTTTTAAACCTGGAATAATTCTGGTCATTCTTCTTTGCACTCTTTCTAGAGCAGAAATATCTTTTTTATAGCGAGGTGACCAGAACTGAACACAATATTCAAAATGAGGTCTTACTAATGCATTGTACAGTTTTAACATTACTTCCCCAAGCATCTTGTTGGCCTTTTTTTATAGCTTCCCCACATTGTCTAGATGAAAACATTTCTGAATCAACAAAAACTGTGAAGATGAAGGTGAAATAGAAGGGGAACTATCTTCAGAAGGGGGGAGAGAGAGAAGGCGACATCTTATTAACACTCTCTTCTCTACATGATAAGACGGTTACATATACTAATGGGAAATATTTGTATCCATATTCTAAAATAAGTGTGTTTGAGGGATTGAATAGGAGGCTATATTATTTTATGATTATGTATAGGCTACATTGTTTGAATATGGAAACTAAACATATGGACAATAAAGTGGACAGTAATAAATAGGCCTTCATATTTGATTTAGTGAAAAAATTGGAAACCACTTAGTTGTATTAATTATTTATATTGCGTGCTAATTTTACAGATCCATACAAAAAATGAACAAATGTAGTCATACAATAACACTGATTCAACTCTTTGTAACATTTCTTTTGTTAATATAATAAAGGCCTATCCGAGGAATTCTTCCTATATTATTATGGGAGACATTACTCTAACGTGTGTCTTTTGGAATGTATTCCTGCATTCTCCCTCTGTGTTCTCCGTTTTAGAGCTGCAGGTTTCATTTTTTTTATTATCAGCCACTGATTTAGCGGATGTTAAGGATACTTCCCACTCGGTTTGCGTTCCCTGTGAAATCGTACACACAGAGTCAGTGGATATGCATTTGTCTTCATTGCTAGCTGTGGAAGTTCACTTGACAAAATAATTTATGGAAGCAGACATTAATGCTAGTTTGTTGACCATATCCCTAAAAAGATTACTGTGAGTAGCCATATGCCGCTCAATTTTAAAAAGCAATGCATTGGCTTCTGATTCTGCATTCAGATTTGTTTCCTCAAAATTTAAATCACAGGTGAGCCTATCGACCGTAATGCACATGTCACCACGATCACTATTTAAATCGATAGGATCAACAGCATCCTGATTATTGAGGAAGATGACAGTTGTGTTCAGCGCTTCTCCTTCAGCCTGTGGATGTGGAGTGGATTTCTCGTGGTTTCCTAAAACAGATCAATTCATATATTTAGCTGTTGAATACATCTGTTATATGCTACTGTTCGCATAGATCACTTATTAATATGCATTACCTTTGTTTGTAAGGTCAGGTCTTGTATTAACATTGCTGACACAGTCACAGGGATCTGAAATAAAAAAATGACATTTATCTACTAATACTAGCCCACTACTAATAATGATACTGTGATGATTCAAAGGGGTTTCGGTCAGCAATTCAGCCTCCCGACAGTAGAAGGCATCAAACCAACGCAGGACTTCCCTTACCAAGACTTTGTGACCATGGCAAAAGTCATCTTTTTGAGGGGCGACACAAATTCCAGCCACTGGAGTAAAGTGAAGTTAAGGATACCTGTCAGTCTGGGATTGGTAATCCACTGACTACCGGGGCGGGGTTTGCATACTAAAGGAAACATGCTACTGTGTTAGGGGTTGGTCCTGAGGAATAGAGGCGGGGAAATAGTCTGGAGGGAAGTATATGCGGGGTTGGACTGTGTTATTTACTTTTAATTACGGACGGAGGCCTTACTAACTTTGCTCTTTTCTGTTTTTATTCCTTTTTGTTTCATTTTGGATAGAGCAGATCACGAAGAGGACTAAGAGGCTTCCGTTCCTTTATTTTTGATTACTCCAACACTCCCTCCCTCACATCCTTCTTTATTGTTTTTTTTTTCTTTTCCGTGTACTATTAAATACATTTTTTTTTTTTTTTACACGTAAATCGCTGTCTGGAAAATCCATTTTTACTCATATGCCTCACACGTGGTGTCATTGTGGGAGATGGATCCAGCTACAGTCTTGGCGATGTTTAGGGAGCAGGAGGAGAAGCGAAAGGAGAGGGAAGCGTGGCGCCAGGAACAGCTCGCCCAGTTCTTTGGTCAGCTGGTAGAGAAAATCTCGACACCAGCGGCAGAAACAGTGGTTGCCCAGATGTTTTCTTCACAACCAAAGTTACAGAAGATGACTCCGGAAGATGATCCCGAGGCGTTCATGGTCACCTTTGAGAGAGTGGCAGAAGCAGCAGGATGGCCCAAGGAACATTGGGCCATGAAATTGGCATCTTGTTTGACAGGAGAAGCGCAAGCAGCTTACAGAGCATTAATGGCCTTGGAGGCCACGGATTATACAAAAGTAAAAGAAGCCATTCTCTCACGCCTTGTGATCACGGAAGAAACATACCGGTGCCGTTTCCGGGAATACCAGCTGTCCAAGGGGGTGCGGCCCCGGGTTGCGGGACAGTATCTCCTGGATCAGTGCACCCGGTGGCTGCAGCTGGAAGAACACACACCCCAAGAACTGGTGCAGAAGATCGCCATAGAGCAGTTCGCATCCATACTACCGCCAGGAAATTGGTAGTGGGTTAAAAGGAATCAACCTACCACTCTCGAGAAGGCCATCATCCTGGCGGAGGCTTATGAGGATGCGAATGAAGGCGCCGTGTCTTACCCCACACCTGCGCCTAAACTAACCAGGACCAACCCATCAGTGAAGCCCAGAGGAGGTAACCAGACCTTTAGACCATGGAGGTCAAGGTTAGCCCCATCTTGGGTGAGAGAAAAAAACCCTAACCTGACGGTCACTGACTCACAGGACAAGCAAACTCCATTGGTGCCTTCTACCCTAGTTTATTACGGATGCAATGAGCCCGGACATATATTCAGGGACTGTCCGATGATGGAGGTAGACCTGGCAAAAAGATTCTGGTCAGCAGTAACAGATAAGAACATTGGGGAATGTCGGGAGGGCCCTTATCAATTAAGAGTACAGGTTGGGGATATGAGTATTAATGCATTTGCGAGCTCTGGGTGTGCACAAACATTGATTCGACAAGCTCTTTTGGAGGGGGTAACCTGTGAGTCACAGGGTAAAGTGGCTATCTCATGTATCCATGGAGAAACTCGGGTTTATCCCACCTCTAAAGTTAGACTTACTGTTGATGGTTACTCAGCTTACGTTAAAGTGGCTGTAGCGCAATGTTTACCATACCCTGTTCTCCTGGGAAGAGACTGGCCATTTTTTTATCGTATTTTAGGTCAGGAAATGGTCTTAGTTTCTACCAGGGGACAATCTAAGCAATGGGAGAAAACAATTGGCGAGATTTTCCCATTACAATCCGACCTGTTTAACCCTAAAATCCGCCTGAGAAAAACAAAGAGAAAAATATGAGGGAACTCTGAGACGACAAGGGGAGGGGTCTGACTCAAAGGTAAACCAATGTTGTAAATGGCAGGGTAAAGGAGTAGGTGTTCAGTGTGACCGGGGTTGCAAGGTTACTGATGTGGAAGGTCACATAATAAAAGACACTCCTCTCAGCGTACCTAATCATTGCGACCGAGATATTGACCTGGGCTATGAACAACGAAATGATCCCACGTTACAGTATGCTTGGAAACAGGTTAGATATGTTGAGGGGAAGGATATGCAGGAAGGACAACCAGTGGTATTTCCGCATTTTTCTGTATCTGGGCACTTATTATATAGAATAACCCAGGCTCCCGGGACGGGACAGCTCGTAAAACAGTTATTGGTTCCTGGGCCTTTTCAGTCAGAAGTCATGAGATTGGCGCATGACATTCCATTTGCAGGTCATTTAGGAACTGAAAAGACCCAGGAACGAATTCTGGCCCGTTTTTTTTTGGCCAGGGTTTTATGGTCTTGTGCGGAAGTATGTATCTGAGTGTCCGGAATGTCAATTAGCTGCCCCTAAGTTAGTTCGCCCCACACCTCTGGTCTCACTGCCAATTATTGGAGTACCGTTTGAGAGGATTGGTGTAGATTTAATAGGCCCTCTGGAGGGAGCAGAGTCAGGATATTGGTATATTTTGGTAGTAGTGGACTACACAACACGATATCCAGAAGCTGTTCCCTTACGCTCTATGAGTGCAGAAGTAGTAGCAAATGAATTGGTTAAAATATTTTCTAGGGTGGGAATCCCGAAAGAAATTCTCACTGATCAGGGCACTAATTTTATGTCTGGCTGTATTCAGCAATTATACAAATTATTGAAAATCCGTTCAATTCGAACCTCAGTTTTTCATCCTCAAACGGATGGGCTTGTTGAACGATTTAATCAGACTTTAAAAAGTATGTTGCGCCGCTTTGTAGATCAGGAGAAACGTAATTGGGCTAAACTGCTTCCCTACTTGCTCTTTGCAGTTCGTGAGGTACCACAATCCTCAACGGGGTTTTCCTCGTTTGAGCTCTTGTACGGTCGGCAGCTGCGGGGTATCTTGGATCTCATAAGAGAAGGCTGGGAAGAACAGTCAAAAGACTCTAAAAATATAGTGAAATATGTATTACAGCTACGCAATCGCTTAGAATTAGTCGGTCGATTGGCACATGACAATCTCAAAGTGGCACAGCAGAAGCAGCAGCAAAGCTACAATAAAATGCAAGAATTAGGAACTTTCGACCTGGAGACAAAGTATTGTTGTTGCTTCCCTCATCGGAATCTAAGTTGTTTGCTAAATGGCAGGGTCCCTTTGAGGTCACTCGAGCAATTGGAAAAGTCAATTATGAGATCCGACAGCCTGGGCGTCGGAAAGAAAGTCAAATTTATCATGTTAATCTCCTGAAACCGTGGAAAGAACGGGAGGTCCATTTTATATCTCCCGAACAGGAGGGAGAGGACTATGGACCCTTAATTGTGCCAGTATCAGCAGCTGGGGTTCCGATGGGGGAACAATTAACTCCTGATCAACGCAAAGAGGTAAGCAATTTAATCAAAATGGTTGGTGATGTGTTTTCTAACATGCCCGGAAGAACGCATTTGATTGAACACTCTGTTATCACTCTGCCAGGTCTGAGAGTTAGACAGAGACCATATCACATTCCAGAAAGTCAGAGAGATTCTGTCCGGAGGGAGGTGGAGTGTATGTTGAAACTTGGGATAATTGAACCTTCCCGAAGTGAGTGGTGTAGCCCAATTGTACCAATAGACAAACCAGATGGGTCACTACGGTTGCTATCTCTAAGTTTGATGCATATCCCATGCCTCGGGTAGATTAACTCTTAGACAGGCTGGGGCGAGTTCGGTTTATTTCAACTTTGGATCTGGCGAAAGGATACCGGCAAATTCCATTAGCAAAAGCCTCTTGTGAGAAAACGACATTTTCAACCCCAGATGGTCTTTTTCAATTTTGTACTATGCCGTTTGGACTTCATGGAGCTCTCGCAACTTTCCAGAGACTGATGGACAGGGTATTACAACCTCATCGAGAGTATGCAGCTGCATATATCGATGATGTAGTCATATACAGTTCTTCCTGGAAAGAACATTTGAGTAGATTAAAAGCCATCCTACAGTCTCTGAGGAAGGCTAGGCTCACAGCGAACATGGCAAAGTGCACTATTGGAAAAGAAGAAACAAAATATTTAGGTTTCATAATGGGTAAGGGTAGAGTGAAACAATTGGTTTCAAAAGTCCAGGCTTTGTAGGATTCATCGGTACCTGCCACAAAAACCCAGGCGAGATCATTGTTGGGATTGGCTGGTTATTACCGCTGCTTTATTCCACACTTTTCCACTATAGCTGCCCCTCTCACTGATCTCACTAAAAAGAACGCTCCAAATAAAATTAAGTGGAGTGCAGAGTGTCAGACGGCTTTTAAGTCTATTAAAACTAACTTGAGTCAGGCCCCAGCATTAGTAAGCCCGGATTTCAGCCGAGAGTTCATCCTTCAGACCGATGCATCGCAGACTGGTCTGGGGGCGGTTCTGTCCCAGGAAAAAAATAGTATAGAACACCCGATACTATATATTAGTCGGAAGTTACTGCCGAGAGAACAAAGGTACTCTGTGGTAGAGAAAGAATGCCTGGCAGTAAAATGGGCGGTGGGGTCCTTAAAATACTATCTTCTATGACGACCCTTTGTACTCATCACAGATCATGCCCCTTTAAAGTGGTTAGCCACAATGAAGGATTCAAACCCTAGGATTACGTGGTGGTACCTGGCGCTCCAACCCTTCGCCTTTCAAATAAGGCATCGTGTGGGTAAGTTACATCAAAAAGCTTTTTTTCTTTTTCCCGGGAGGGAGGGGAAAAGGAGGGGTTAGAGGTTTCCGAGTGTTCCTTCGGCTCCACTCTGAGGGGTGGGATATGTGATGAGTCAAAGGGGTTTCGGTCTGCAATTCAGCCTCCCGACAGTAGAAGGCATCAAACCAACTCGGGACTTCCCTTACCAAGACCTTGTGACCATGGCAAAAGTCATCTTTTTGAGGGGCAACACCTTGGTGTGGGGCGGAAGTACGAGTATGTAAATTCCAGCCACTGGAATCAAGTGAAGTTAAGGATACCTCTCAGTCTGGGATTGGTGATCCACTGACTAACGGGGCGGGGTTTGCATACTAAAGGGAACCTTTCCTACAGCCCTGCTACACACTCAAATGACCTTTGGATGAAGACTAAGTCAGGCATCTGGTAACAACTACTTTATTCAGAGCCTTGACTTAAAATGTGTATCAAAACGCGCTTCCAGATTGCACTGAGCCATAAGCCAACCTGGAAAGAATTACATGTTGAAAATGCATTGCCCAGAGGCTAAAGAAGGTCAAAGCCTGCAAGGAAATGTCATTTATATAGAACAAGTTTTCTAGTGACAAACCAATACTTCATGGTAGATTTCACTTTTTTTTTATCACCCTTAGGCAATGGATTCAGCTCTTTGGTTTTGTATATCGGTTACAGTATGATTTTTGGGACTTGACTGGAAATCTTTAAATCTCATGAAGTAAACAATTACTTGAAAAGGGGGTCTGTGCAATACCAGACACCTCATCTGACCTCAAAGTCAAAAAACTTTGACACACAATGAAATCTCTTTGAAAATGAGTTAGATTTAAATAGGCAGGATATATTTTTTAATAAGCAGCATATGATGTATTAAGTGATATACTAAGTGTTGAAACAAAATATTACATTAGCTTTATAGCTACCTTTTGCTTGTATTACCATATATAGATATATAGATATATATAGTAGCATGTCGACAAGGCAGAAGAAAAACAGCAGAGACTGTAAGGATTTTGAAACTCTTATCTATGTATTGCCCTGGCCTTGAGGGGAGAAACTGGCTGAAACTCTGAGGGATAATAAAGCCTTTGTTTCTGCTTATTAAGCTGTTTTGAGCCTACATACAAACAACAATTAAACCACTTACTTTTGTTAAAAATGACATGCTATAATTTTAGGTAAGTTTCACAGAATGCATAATAAGACACTATACAATTGGGTCACGTAGGCTTTTCTCTGATAACCACGTACCTTGTGTGGGGCAGTGTACACATTGTTCCAGTTAAAGTGCACAAGCTTTTATCATTTCATCAGCCTTTGTTCCTTTTCATTATACAATACTTATGCTTCCCCATTACCTATGCTTCCCATTTAAGTGATGCAGAAAGTGAGAAATCATTGAAACTGTCTATAAACAGTGTGCGATTTTCCTGTAAGCTCTAAATCACCACTGGGTTAATAAACTCTTAAAATTAAGCTGTACATAGCTGGTGCAGTTTGCAATCACCAGCCTTGTCATGATGCATGGGTATGGCGCTATGCTGCCTGTGAGAATTGAGCAAAACTCATCATTGTTTTTAAATGTAACTTCTTGTTATCTGGGTTTCTGCTGACATTGGTAAAGTGAAGAAAAAATGCAAATGTTAACTTTTAATGTGTTTTGTCTCACACCATGCATCATGCTAGGGAAATCAGAACAGTCTGCATCAAGGAAATTCCGTAAGCTGTAATTTCCAGGCTCAGCTCCAAACTAACATCTACAAGGATGCCAGCTCAGAACACTGAGAATTGTATATGAGATCACTGACAGATCACCTTTGATTTGCTTTGTTCTTGTTTGCATTTTGATTCCTGAATAAAATATTTTTCATTAACTTTACTTAAAGAAGATTAATTATTTTTAAGAAGAAATCAAACCCCTTACAAGATGATCTTTGGGAATTGCCGCTCTTTTATTGATGCCACTCTCGAGGGCAGGTTCAGAGTCCACAGCTCTGACAGTAGCACTGCTTCTATTAGCTTGGAACACCATGCACCTGAGTGAGGCAGGCACCATCAGCTGCATTCATTGTTCCAAAGCTTCCCACTGTGACAACACCCATTTTATAACTTGGGAGAGGGGGGCCACTACTGCCCAGTCAGGCATCTGTGTCCAGGTTAAAGGGAGTTGTTGTGGATGGGGCAGCGAACAGGGCATGGCATGGCTTTGTTGGGAGAAGGCATGCTTGTGTTCGGGGGTCCACTGGAAGCGGGTTCTCTTTTCGATGAAGGAGGCTAGCGATGGTTGCAAATCCTTTCACAAGCCTTCGATAGTAAGAAGTGAGACCCAGGAAACCACAGAGCTGCTTCGTATTGGCTGGGGTGGGCCACTGCATTCCTTGCTGATGCAGTGGCTGAAGAAGGTGGTTTGGCACCTGAAAAAAGGATGCACTTGCCCGGGTGCAGTCTCAGTCCAGCAGCCGGGGTCGATGTGTTGCTGGACCAAGGCAGTCCATCCTCCATCCTTTGGCTTGACTGCAAGAGGTGATCGAACTCTAGCACTAGCGTGTGGAGTTGGCCAGTCTCCTCCAACCCCTCACTGCTGCTCTGGTGCATGCTCTCCATTGCCTCGCTAATGGTGGCGACCATCCTCACCAGGCATAGAACTGCTGCAACTGTCCTCATTTCCCTCATGTGCCTCACTCCCGGTGGATGCCGTTTGCATGAGCCCTTAAAATGGTTGGCACTTGCCGTGGTTCCAGCAGAAATGGTTGTGCTGCGTGACTGGCACGTCCAGGAGTAGTGGCAGCCCTGCTCTGAACTTCACTGTCCTCTTGCCTGCTGCAGGAAATTGAGCCCAATGATGCACTGGTTTTGAATGTCTGCGATCCAGGCCTCATGATCAAAAGTGGTCTCACCCAGGTGCAGCTGCAGTAGCCCTCTCCCTCGCATTGGTGACAGCTGCCCGACACTGTCTGCAGTTGCACCGTGGTGGGTTCCATCTTGGCCAGGCTGGTCTCGCTGGCCCGCTGGAAGATGTCTGGCCGTACAAGGGGTCTATCAGTACGGTGCAGAGGACACCCTCCACTTGGGAGCTTAGGAGGTATGCCCTGACACTGGTTCTCCCAACGATGGCCGGTGTGTTTTGCATTCAGATTGGGATTAGAAGAGTGGCCCGTTTCCTGCCAGTGGGCGGTTGGGTCTTGGTTGCGGCTCCTGCCGGGGGCAGTTAGCACAGATGTAGCCGGGTTAACCACATCCCAGTAGAGGCGGTGGGTGGTTGATGGGGTGAGGCCGACCGCCCCAACATGGCCTGCTGGACGGCCACGATCTTCCAGGGGATCTCACCCAGTTGCATAATATCCCGTTCAGCTTCTCCTCCCTCTCATCTGATTGTGAACTACTGAGTGCTGCTTCTCTCTTCTAGGGTCACATCCTCCCACTCCTGGGTGAGCTGAAGAGCAGATTGCAGGGACTTGAGCTTGGCAAGATGGAAGTACTTGCGGAGCTCACCCGGTCGCATGGCTTCAACAAACTGAAACCACGCTTACTCCTCCTGTTCTCCTGAACACTGGCCATTGCGATGGCTATTTGTGATGATATGTCTCTTTACTTGGTAAAAGATTAAAAATAACGAGGGGAACTGATCCTCCAGTTTATGCCATTTGGTTTACATTATAAACAGCACCTGCATGATAATATAAGCCATTAAAACTTAAAAATCCTGCTTGAGGACCAGCTTTGCTGAACTTATGGTCAGTAACATGATCATCTTTGCAGTGGCACCTGTATAAAGAAAATAGTAAAATAACCATTATAGATTACAGTTGAGATTCTAAAGCACAAACCACTGTCTGTAAAGAAAGAAAAGGCACTTGGAAAATGCTATTGGACAGCCGATGTTATCAGTTCTCAAAGGCAACTGTGTTGAAGGTCACATTTGCATAACAGTTACCATTGACTGGTCACCCGACAGGGACAGCTTTCAATTCCAGTCCAGATATACACATTGACACCAGTAATTCTTGCAAAACCATACAAGTGAAACCTAGCTGTCTTGACTTGACAGATTTGTTTCTTTGCCTCTCCGCTTCATTATATTTATTGCAGTATATCTAATACTCACATTTTACAGTTGATTGTATTCCTGCAATGATATAAAAGGTAAGAGAGAGGACAGCATTTTTCATCAACAGTAAAGCATCTCGACAAATGATCTAAAACAAATTACACAGGGCATATGCATTTCCCTTAGTCATTGCATTTCTAAGGTTACATTTCTCATAAATGAGAAATGAGGTTCATGGCTTTATGACTGTGACTTATATACAGTTACTTTATGTTATACATATGCAGTTCTTGTTGTCATTAAAACTTCATATGCAGATCATTTGTACTACACAACAGATTTTTAGCTAAACAAACTGGAGAGTGCTGTTGATAATACACCTGTTTTATTTTATGCCATTTTTTTGTGAAGACCTAATTGAGGGGATTTTCAAACATCAACGTTATTGTATTAGACTTTCAAATAAAATGTGTCAATTAAATCAATCAGTTAATGCTTTGAAATTGAGTCTGAAGTTGTTAATGAAAGCATTTCTTGTTAAAAAGCTTAATTGACACAGGTCACGTACATCACTTTGTAACGCTTGGCGATCTGGGGTGCCAGGTAAACCTACTATTTTACCGTTTTTATTTATCGCCAACTTGCTACAAGGACATACTGGAAAATTCCACTACATCCTATATATCCAGGGAAAAATAAATGTAATTAATTATGTTAACTAAAGGAAAGAGAATCAAAACAGAGGAAACAAAAGATAAAAAAAAAACACAGAGGCGCTAACTACGAACATTTATTCGCTTTTATATTGGGGAAAAATAGCTCAAGGGTTTAATCAGCAATAAAAGATAGCATTTCTCAAATTAACAAGAGCTCATTACATAATTGCTTAGTATTTAAATAGACATTTCACACCATTAGTAAGAGAGCCAGTTATTGCACAAGTAAAGATTCCACATTCAGGCAACATTAACGCTTGTTCACAGGTAGTAGTTAAATATATATTGCACACAATAATTAGTAGCACCTTCAATTAACTTGCACTTAACTAAACAAATTAACAATTCATAAGCTCAAATATTCAATTTGCACACATTTAATTATATATTACACATGACTAATAGCAGCACCTCCAATTAATAAGCACGTGAAATATTCAATTGGCAAACATTTTAATAAATACTGCACACTTGGGAATGCATATTGCACAGGGTTGATAGTAGCACCTTCAATTAAAAAGCACATTTGTTAATCAATTAGCACATAAATATTGCATATACATGCTATATGGTTTATAATTTGTTTAAAGTATACCTAACTACAGCTACCTAAATTATCCTACATTGGAACAACTAATGGGTCAAGGGCCCGGTAACTAAGTATGTATATATACATATAAACAAAAGCCATATAGCACACAGGACGTTGCAATGCATTGCCGTTTTTTAAAAAAAGTAGTGCTAACAAGACAAATATCTATGGCTTAAAGTCAAATTAGTGTTCCTTGAGCTATCTTCCCCAAAATCACATAATAGAAAAAAAAGAGAGAGAAAGTAAACAAAACTAAGAGCCTTTGCTAAGCGACGAGGAGTACATTTAATTATTTCTTCTGCTGAAAAAAACAAAATAACCATCCTGAACTATACCAGAATCTGTCCTTATTTCAGCCAAAACAAAATAAACTCCCGCAACCTGGGACACCGCAGAGGCCTTCCAGATAATTCCCTGCACCATCCAAGATAGAAGCACACAGCCCAGGAGTAACTGCACACAGCCCAGGATTAACTGCACACAGTCCAGGATTAACTGCACACAGCCCAGGATTAACTGCACACAGTCCAGGATTAACTGCACACAGTCCAGGATTAACTGCACACAGCCCAGGATTAACTGCACACAGTCCAGGATTAACTGCACACAGCCCAGGATTAACTGCACACAGTCCAGGATTAACTGCACACAGCCCAGGATTAACTGCACACAGTCCAGGATTAACTGCACATGGTCCAAGATTAACTGCACACAGCCCAGGATTAACTGCACACAGTCCAGGATTAACTGCACACAGCCCAGGATTAACTACACTGCACACAGTCCAGGATTAACTGCACACAGCCCAGGATTAACTGCACACAGTCCAGGATTAACTTCACATGGTCCAAGATTAACTGCACATAGTCCAGGATTAACTGCACACAGCCCAGGATTAACTGCACACAGTCCAGTATTAACTGCACATGGTCCAAGATTAACTGCACATAGTCCAGGATTAACTGCACACAGTCCAGGATTAACTGCACATGGTCCAAGATTAACTGCACATAGTCCAGGATTAACTGCACACAGTCCAGGATTAACTGCACATGGTCAGTTTCCCAAACAAATAAAACCCAACAATAGTCATGTAGTTTTTCAGAATCAAACCCGCTTGAAGCTTGCCGGTCTGGTTCGCCTGGATGCACTCAAACTTCGACACCAACGCAGCAGCAACAGCAGTCTAGTCACTCGAATCATCAGTACACATTTCCTCTTCGTAATAACAAAGACCTATGGCAATCTATACAGCAAAAAACTACTAAAACAATAAAAAACAACAGGACTAAAGCCATTGCTTTATTGACAACTCTCTGTTCCAGGTCAGCACATCTCCCCTCTCTTCAGTTCATTTCTCTCTCTGCCGTTTCTGTTTTTCACAAGCACCATACCCCGCTTTTGACCTCTGCACCTGGAAATCCTTCAACTACATCATTTCCTTCTAGTTTTTCAGAGGACTACGGGATAGCAAATATTTAAAGCAACAGTAAGGTTTTATACAACCAGGTAATATAGGGCACAGTGCTATAACGTCCTGTCTCAACAACTAGATAAGGAGAACTCATTAATCAAAATGCCTGTTAGGAAGATCAAGAAAAATCAATGAAAGCGTAATTCGCTGTTATGGAAACTACTAGCGTACAGGGAGACCAGCAAGCAGCAGCAAGATGGAAATAAAACAACAATGGAATATCGATTTTGGGTATAATTTATAAGCTTCATCTAAAATTGGACATTGAGTCATCCAGAATGTACATTTATTTAGAACTCTTCACATATAAAATGCTGATTCAAGATTATCTTGCATGTGGGTCTAAACCGGACGGCGAGGATTAAAAGAAAAAGAAAGAAAAAAAACTTAAACCCAGCTAGTCATTTGCTACAGCTTATTATATACAACTAATTTTGGATGGGGCGAGGGGCAGGCCATCTATGTAGGCTTGGTTGGAATTAAATTTCTTATGTTGACATCTACTTTGTGCGTATTTTAGTATGTGTGATTTTAGGCTATAAATAAATACATTTGAAGTGCCATTTGTGTTTGTAGTTGTGAGTACATGTATACCATGTATGTTATACCTCATTATATATTTATTGAGTTTTTAACCCTTTCAGGACCAAGCATTTGTCAGAATTGTAATGGATACTCAGCAGATCTGAACATCCAGCATACCCCTCTTTTACTTTATAGTTTCAATATAGTAATACAGTTGAGCTTTGCTGTGACCAAATACATTGTAAATACATTAGGGTGACAGGTCATCATCATGAAATCAGCAAAACAAAACTAAAAGACATAAAACATATATCAACACATCAAATTCATAACAATTTGACAAATAGAAAGTTAAATAACCTGACAAATCTTATTAGGAAGACAATAATGAACTAATTAACTAATACTCCCTGATAAATCAGACAATTACTGATGGCTAATGACCACTTTGTCACTTAATGGTTGAGCTATTACAATTACTTTACCCTTCGTTAGTCTGTTTTCATTTGTTACCGTTTCCTCCTATTTTAGGTTCCTTTGTGATTTTCTTTTTTAGATTTCAGATTGCGTTTTTAGATTTTTCACAGCTGTGGTAAAAATTACCTCTAATACTGTATATATGGTGTGTTTCTTAGGCAGTTGATGCTTAAGCACTCTAAAATGTATCATAAATAATACAAAAATAAATACAGAGCAGTGCATCTTTATATGACTACCAAAGACCACCATTTGTTTTAAAATTAGACAACCTAAAGTCAGTCAATCATAAAAACAATTGCAACATGCTGTTCATTCAAATATATATGTAGACTCTTGTGTTACAGTTATCATAAAAAAATGGCTAGTAGCAGACAGGGGTAGATTTACTAGGATGGGCCAGTCACAGTGCAAATTTACTGCAATTTGCATTTTTGTTGTGACAATTCACAAAGTAGAGGCCTACCTTTTGTCATATCTGCTAAGAGAAAACAGGTTTATGAAGCGAGCTGCAATATATTTAAATAGTTGTAGCGAGGGGAGACTCCCAAGAGGTGCATCTAGTAAAGGCACTCTGTATGAAATGCAGGATGACCCACGTAGATCACTGATTTGATTCCAGGATATTCCTCTGACGACCGTGGATGGGAGTTCCCAGGGGTCAGCTTGGGTGCCCTGCCTGCAAGTTGCCCAGACGCTGTTGCATCCACTTAACGAGATCTCTAGCATTGCGAGAGTCATGCGACATCTTTTCAAGTGAATAATGAAAGGCAGTTTAATCCCATCAGATTCTGTAGTGGGGCCCTGTCACAAAGATGGCCGGAGTGGGGGACATCAGACCAGAAACAGGAACCAGGAAATAAACGACAGAGAGGTGGAGTTGGGTGGAGGTGAGAACTTGCTTGCGCTCAGCATTTAAAGAAAGAACAGAACAGCAAATAAAAAGGTTGTAACAAAAACAGCACACGGCACGTGAGGCCAAAATAAACAGACAAACAAAATGGACTAACACTTAAACAAACAGTGGACTAACAAACAAACACAGTGAGTGAAAACAATGGTTATATATATTTTACTTTGTTTACTTTTCTCGTTTTTAATTCTCTCCTCTCCACACCCATTCTCCACTCACCGAACACACAACCCCGAGTGAGTGAAAACATGCAGCTTTTATGCTGCTGTACCAAAACTTGACTGCTAATCAGTCATTCAATTAGAGTCTCAGTACAACTGCACGTGAATTAATAAAAGTGCAATTCCCTGTGCTCATATATCATTTTATTTGCACGCGAAGTGCTGTGCAATCCTCGTGCCTAAATACAAAATATACATTTTAAACCATTGTGCTCTCAACCCATATTTATATCCCATGTATTTTATACATAAACACCAACATTAAACACACTACATACTACTGAAAACACTTATAAACATAAAGGGACGGGACACTTCACCACAGAATGCATCACAATAAACATTTGAAAGTAATGGGGCTATCTGTGTATAAGCAATGCATGCTGTACTTAAATTTGCAATATAGTGAGCTTAAATGAATTTTTGTTTTTAAAATAAGTTCAGGTAAATTGAAAGGTTGTGAAGATACAAACAATATTGTAAATAGAATGCAGTCAGGCTTTAGACAGAGTACTGTGAGTGCAACATTGAAAGCAATGGGTGAAACAAGGATAAATGGTTTAAAAATTACTTTTACAAACAAGTACTGATACACTGATTATTTTATAGTGCCTAATGTAATGGCAAAGTTTAAGCACATCGATCTGTCATTGTGACTATCATGTTGTCTGACTTTCTAAGCAATAGAGTGTTATAACAGTCTTCTTGAAATAATTTTTTTCATCAATAAGTTTAAATGTATATGAACTAAAAAAGTAACTATTTTTTAATGTCAGGCATTGAACTAAATACTCTTACTTTTAAACTTGAAATTCACATAGAGCAAACGTTATGATCACAAACAATGTTGGATACAGCTGACTGTCAATTTTGGCAAAAATCTTGGATTGTGGGTTAGTAGCCAATTGAAATGTTGTTTGGATACAAACAGTATTATAACTGGTCTGTCGTCTGGCTTTAGACAGTATCAGTACTGTGATTGCAACGTTGAAAGCAATGGATGAAACAAGGGTTTAAAGGCTTATGGTTTAAAGGTTACTGTTACAAACAATTACTGATACACTCATTACTGCATAGTGCTTAATGTAGTGGTGAAGTTTAAGAACATTGATCTGTTGCCATCCATTACTTTCTATAGGGATGCATCACAATAAACATTTGAAAGAAATGGGGCTATCTCGTTCCCTTAGGAGCTATGGCCCATTTGTGGGTTTTGAACCTTAGCAGAGGTCAAAGGTTATGGGTGATGACATTTGTTTATAGATCATGTATGACTTCCTATACGTGTTCAATATAAATGATTGCCGTATCTGCTCTCAAGGTCTTTTTTTTTTACCAGAAATGTTAATATTTGACCCTTAGCAGAGGTCAAAGGTCATATGTGTTCCATATGAACCATGACTCTATCTGTGATCCCTGAGGTGCAAGGAGACAGTTTTTAGTTTGACCTTTTGGAGAGGTCAAAGGTTGCGGTGATGACATTTTTTCATAGAGCACATAAATGAAAAATGGACATATGGCTAAATTAAACTGTAGAATTAAAGAGAGGAATAAAATGTATTTGTTGGTATAAGTAAAAAAAAAATATCTCTATAAATTCTGTGTATACAAACATACTTACTGTTTCTTTAAAAAGCATCAATGGGTCTTATTTCTCATCTAGGGTCAAATCTCTTACAATCTCTCCCATAATGCAGATGCACTTATGAAAATAGTACTTTGGAGATACTGTTCTGGAGAAAGCTCTATGTATTGCTTTTAAAATGCCTCATAGCATCTGCTGTTTGCTAAGCATGCACCATGAATGACCTGAAAAACCGTTCCATAGAGACCCTTGCATCTTTTGGATGCTTGCCAAAGGAAGCTATAGATTAATGTGTATTTGAATTTCATGACCTGAAATGGACTCCATATTACAGACTTTTTTACTGTGCTTCACCAGTCCACTCAGCTTTGATCACAGGCAACTTAATTGCCACATAGACTATGGAGTGATACAGCAGTGCCTCCTCCTCAATCATCAATTATATTCCCCTACTTTAAAATCACAGGATGAGCTTTACTTGTCTGTGTTTGCATGCTCCTTTGTTACCTTTGTAATGGTCTCTTCAATCTGGACACTGGGGAGTCTCACCATGTTGTTTCATAGGCTTGAGCATCACCAGACATCGACTCCCGGAACCAATAAATAAACTGTCCAACTCAAATGCATCTCCTGTCATGTAAATGTGCAGTCTTTGCTCAAGTGAGGGGCAAGCCTTAATGACAGGGGCTGTTGTTCAGGTTAGACTTTATTTTTGTTTTGCATTGTTTGTTAACAGAAGCTGTGTTCCCACTGGAAAAGAGACACAGAACAAATAACATACAGATACCATCCTGTTTAAACACATCCTTTGTTGTCGAGAGTGCTTTATCCACCAAATACAATAACGCAAAACTGTTCAAAGTTAATCTATAAATAAAGAAGCTTTGTCACAATTTGTAATTATGAGAAAATGTACATTGTTAATCACTTTTAGCAAACAATATTAAATGCTAAACTGAAATCACTGAAAGCCCTTTTCTGTGTAATAATATAATTAACTCATTGTTGAAATGCTTGCTGCGTAATGGTATTTGCTTTTCTGTTGAATTGTTCTGACTGTGGTTTCACTGACAGATCAACAGTTTTCATCAAAGCCACATGGCCACTTCCAGTTAGAAGACTCGCAAAATGAATCAATCAAAAGATCAAAGAGTGACGTCACAGAAATGGTTTTAAAGCAAAGATCATAACTATTCTAAGAGTGCACACATAATCAAACTACATGTGATTTTATTTGATGTGAAGGTAGGTTGTATTATAGTTTTTCTCAATGTCTAAAGCAAGACTACAGAAACTGTTAGCACAATTCTCAAAACAGTTAACACAAACACCGAAACTGAGATCTGAATTTCTAAACTATTTACACATTTCACAGGTTTACATTAAAAATGCACAATTCGAAACCATATATTCAATTGCAACTGTTGTATTATACTTTAACCCTTTCCATTCCGATGTCGGACACTGTTCGACATCATCAAAAAGACGTCAAGCAAAGGTCTAGTCTTTTTTTCTCTGGAAAAAGCTGAGAAAACCTTTCAATGGCTGAGTGAGACCGATAGGAGCTGAATGAAGCCGATAAAAGGGCGTATCTCACAGCCCCCTGCACCACAGAGATAACACGGACATAAACGAAGGAGACAGCTGCTTCTGCATCCAGCGCTCAAAGAGTATCACAGACATTTGCAGGCATGCTGCTGTCTCAAGTGAAATATGAGCAACTGATCATGCCATAAACAGAGGCTTTACGATAATTGGATTGATAGTTCAACCAAACCTGGGACGCTCGACGGTTGCATCTATCATCCGTACATTTCGTACTGAGAATTGGTAAGGCAAGTAAAGTTTTATATATAAGAACATAAGAACATAAGAAAGTTTACAAACGAGAGGAAGCCATTCGGCCCATCTTGCTTGTTTGGTTGTTAGTAATTGTAATATATATATATATATATATATATATATATATATATATATATATATATATATATATATATATATATATATATATATATAATACTGTAATTACTGTAATTACTGTATCAGTATGTTTTGTTTCACATTAGCATTTCACAGTAAATAACCATTGTGTGTTCATTACGCTGCTTTTAGAATTGAAAGGAAATCAAATAGTGGTGGCCGTGGTCGTCTCATCACTGAACTCAAGAGTCGACAATAGTTAAGATGGTCTGTGCCAGTAATGATATCCGCCTTCATGAAATACAGAGCAGGATTGATGATGGCGATGATGTATTTCATTGTGTAAACAACGTCAGCTTGTCAACCATTGACCGTGTTCTGAAGAGACACCAGGCTCAAATGAAACAAATCTATGTGGTACCTTTTGAAAGAACAGTGAGAGTGAAGGAATTAGGGTACCAATATGTACAAGTAAGTTGACTGTAATGGTAATGCAAAATACGACCAGTAACATGATATGAAATTCTCAATTCTCAATTATTGAGTCCTGTTCTGAGCAGGAACCTTAGTTCTGTGAAATGTTCTGCCCTTCTTAGATTTCCTTCTTGCAGTATAAACACACCTGAACATATCTTTATGTTTACAGAGAATGAAGGAGTTCGATGCCAGCATGTCTCCACATGAATAAATCTTCGTTGACGAAGCAGGCTTCAACTTGACAAAAAGACACAGACGTGGCTGAAACATAATTGGACAGGGTTCCACTGTGGATGTGCCTGGGCAGCATTCCACTGTGGATGTGCCTGGGCAGCGTGCCACTGTGGATGTGCCTGGGCAGCGTGCCACTGTGGATGTGCCTGGGCAGCGTGGAGGTAACATCGTTATGTGTGCTGCCATCTGCCAGCATGGAGTTGTTTGCCACAGTTCATTCTTAACATACAACACAGCACGGCTGCTAGTTTTCCCCATTTCTCTGTGATGTTCCTTCCACTGTATTCCCCTTTTCTTAATCCTATCGAGGAGTTTTTCTCCTCCTGGAGGTGGAAGGTGTATGACCACAATCCCCATGAACAAGCCACTCTTCTCTAGGATGACGCTTCTAATGATATGTGGCAAAGTGGCAGAGTGGAAACAGGTGCAGGAGTGTCGCAGTGCGGTAGTGAAACAGACAGAGCCTTGTAATCCGGTTTGGAAAGTGATTTTTATTTTATATTCCAGGTCTGGTGACCAAAATAATAATCCCCACGGCAATACACAACAACATGTACTGCATGGGGTAAACAATAACCTGATTGCAGTCCCAACTAATAAACACAATATCTGCCCCACAATAATTCACACACACGGTCACCAGTCCTGGGTGCGTGCAGTAGTGCTCATGGTGGGTGATACAGTTTATTTAATGACAATTGGTGCAGTGCTGTTCTGGCTTAGTGCTGACTCTTGACGACAGCTCTGGAACTGTGCTAGCTGTCTGGTAATGTGAAAGCCAAGACAAACAAACAAAACACAGTACTAACGATACAGTTTCTCTTTACGCTCTCACAGTCTTTCCAATGCTAGGAACAGATTGTGATTATTCTCCCCGTTTTATGCTGTCACACATGACCCCTCGGTAAAAGAGTGCAGCCGCCCCTCCAATCTGTGGCTGGCACGTCGTTTCCCTTCCGGGTCAGTGCATTATTGCAACAGAGTCTCGCCTTCTTTCTAGCTGTCCGACTTCCCTTGAAACATTCGCTGTGGTGTGGATGAAAATATGTGGCCAGATAGGAATGACGATGTTCAATAAACATACATGTATATTTGTACATTATCTGTGTATATAATGTGTATATTGTTAGTGTAATTTTCATTTTTGTAAATAGTACTGTATTATTTTGTGCCAATCAGATAGGACCAATGCATTCTAAATTTAGTATACATTTCTTTAATATTTGATTTTGCGAGTTTTGTAATTGGGTGAAATATTTGGATTAAATAGAGGGATTTTCTTTTGCTTGAACACAAAAGCTGTAATTATTTCTTGATTTGGTGCAAGCATTTAGTTATGCAAGATGTATAATAAAATTTGGCATGGAAACTTAGTTTTGCCACTGTGTGAAGCTTTTTCTAATTGAGTGGATGATTCTGGTGGTAGTGTTAACTGTTTTGAGAAATGTGCAAATAGTTTCTGGAATTTTGCTTTAGCCATTGAGAAAAACTGTAAAACAAGCCTGCTCGAGTTATTACTCGTATAGTTGGTTAATAATATTGATGTCAATAAACCCATGATCCCTTTTCTCACTTCATGGGTTTTTAACAGGGAGTTTAGAGCTGGGGGTCAAGCAGCTATATATTATACAGCTGCCATTAATAACAACATGGCTATCAAGTGAATTTATGGTTATTGAGAATAAAAAAACAACTAGTCTTACTTTACAATGATTCATACAACTGGATTAAAATGTGCATTCCTTGGCCCTTATTGGCTACAATACAGTTTGGTGCCATTTACTCAATAATTAGCTTAATGTCAAAAGGCCACTGATTTATCCAATTGCATCAATAACTGGATGGCATATTTGGAATATGCATGTAACTCATGAGGTGCTGTTGTCATTAGAAGAAGTTATAATGGGTCATAAAGGCCTTGTAGCATCTCATGGTAAGTAGTCTCAGGAGGCTGGATTTATGCCTCCATTTGAGGAGCACATGTAGTACAGAGTGTAAATGTAATCCAGATAGGGTCTTTGGGGTGTCTGAATAGGTGAGCTTTGGAAGAGGAGTTCTAAACAATGGAACAATGGCAAACACAAACACAGTTCCTGTTTGAATAATTAAAAATATATATATATTTTAAACGCAGACAACATACAACACATTACAGTATTAATTGATTTCAAACTGCATTTTTGTTTGTTT
The DNA here is from genome assembly GCF_017654505.1 of Polyodon spathula. Taxonomy (NCBI): domain Eukaryota; kingdom Metazoa; phylum Chordata; class Actinopteri; order Acipenseriformes; family Polyodontidae; genus Polyodon; species Polyodon spathula. The sequence goes on from NC_054536.1 coordinate 95,090,134, forward strand.
TGTTTTGTTTAAGAAAACTGATTCAATTGGCATATTAGGATTTACTTACAGTTTCTTAGAATATATTTAGAGTTGTTTTGCAAATCGATAAAACATAATCAGAAAACTTTAGTCAGAAAACACATGTGATAGATTATTTATTACAACAGACTTGACAACACTGCTATAATATACACAGTCTTCTGAGTGTCCTGGGGGTGCCAACACTGCTACAATATACACAGTCTTCTGAGTGTCCTGGGGGCGCCAACACTGCTACAATATACACAGTCTTCTGAGTGTCCTGGGGGCGCCAACACTGCTACAATATACACAGTCTTCTGAGTGTCCTGGGGATGCCAACACTGCTACAATATACACAGTCTTCTGAGTGTCCTGGGGGCACCAACACTGCTACAATATACACAGTCTTCTGAGTGTCCTGGGGGCGCCAACACTGCTACAATATACACAGTCTTCTGAGTGTCCTGGGGGCGCCAACACTGCTACAATATACACAGTCTTCTGAGTGTCCTGGGGGCGCCAACACTGCTACAATATACACAGTCTTCTGAGTGTCCTGGGGGCGCCAACACTGCTACAATATACACAGTCTTCTGAGTGTCCTGGGGGCGCCAACACTGCTACAATATACACAGTCTTCTGAGTGTCCTGGGGGCGCCAACACTGCTACAATATACACAGTCTTCTGAGTGTCCTGGGGATGCCAACACTGCTACAATATACACAGTCTTCTGAGTGTCCTGGGGGCGCCAACACTGCTACAATATACACAGTCTTCTGAGTGTCCTGGGGGCGCCAACACTGCTACAATATACACAGTCTTCTGAGTGTCCTGGGGGCGCCAACACAATATAGTCCCGCACAAAAGATTAATTCTCAAACTGAACGCAGTTGGGATTCAAGGAAAATGTACATGGATTAGGGAGTGGTTAACATGTAGAAAACAGAAAGTACTGATTAGAGGAAAAACCTCAGAATGGAGTGTGGTAACCAGCGGTGTACCACAGGGATCAGTATTAGGTCCTCTGCTATTCCTAATCTACATTAATGATTTAGATTCTGGTATAGTAAGCAAACTTGTTAAATTTGCAGACGACACAAAAGTAGGAGAAGTGGCAAACACTGTTGCAGCAGCAAAGGTCATTCAAAATGATCTAGACAAGATTCAGAACTGGGCAGACACATGGCAAATGACATTTAATAGAGAAAAGTGTAAGGTACTGCACGCAGGAAATAAAAATGTACATTATAAATATCATATGGGAGATATTGAAATTGGAGAAGGAATCTATGAAAAAGACCTAGGAGTTTTTGTTGACTCAGAAATGTCTTCATCTAGACAATGTGGGGAAGCTATAAAAAAGGCTAACAAGATGCTCGGATACATTGTGAAAAGTGTTGAATTTAAATCAAGGGAAGTAATGTTAAAACTGTACAATTCACTAGTAAGACCTCATCTTGAATATTGTGTGCAGTTCTGGTCACCTCGCTATAAAAAAAGATATTGCTGCTCTAGAAAGAGTGCAAAGAAGAGCGACCAGAATTATTCCGGGCTTAAAAGGCATGTCATATGCAGACAGGCTAAAAGAATTGAATCTGTTCAGTCTTGAACAAAGAAGACTACGTGGCGACCTAATTCAAGCATTCAAAATTCTAAAAGGTATTGACAGTGTCGACCCAAGGGACTTTTTCAGCCTGAAAAAAGAAACAAGGACCAGGGGTCACAAATGGAGTTTAGAAAAAGGGGCATTCAGAACAGAAAATAGGAGACACTTTTTTACACAGAGAATTGTGAGGGTCTGGAATCAACTCCCCAGTAATGTTGTTGAAGCTGACACCCTGGGATCCTTCAAGAAGCTGCTTGATGAGATTTTGGGATCAATAAGCTACTAACAACCAAACGAGCAAGATGGGCCGAATGGCCTCCTCTCGTTTGTAAACTTTCTTATGTTCTTAACACTGCTACAATATACACAGTCTTCTGAGTGTCCTGGGGGCGCCAACACTGCTACAATATACACAGTCTTCTGAGTGTCCTGGGAACGCCAACACTGCTACAATATACACAGTCTTCTGAGTGTCATGTAGCAGGATAGCATCAAGGCCAGGATGTTACTGGCAGGAAGGAGACTCAGAAGCTGGAAAGCTGCAGTTTAAATGCTAAAATGCACGTTTATTAATCCCACAGGGATTAAACAATAAACAAACAAATACAGCATAAAGGCCAAAATAGAGTCAAACACAAAACTTACAAGGCTGAGTTACGCCTTCATTGGCTTTCCTTCTCCAAACACCTTTCCAAACAAAGGATTTCTCCTTGCTTTTATACATGTGGCTACTCCTCAATTAGCATCAGTTACCTAACTGGGGAAAGACCACACCTGAGATTGCTGGCAGAGACAAATTTAACCCCATCCCTGCCAACCTTCCTTTCCCACACACAGACTATTTACAGGAGCATGGCTTCTGCCCTGCCACAGGCAAATTATAAAAAGTCCACGTAACCTATAAGGAAAAATAAATAGCTGTTAACATAATGATAAGTTATGTTATATACATCTGCTTCATGAGCTCCATATGCAATTTTACAACCCTCATCGACATTCTCATATAAAACTGCATCTAAAATGCCTGTGCGACATGTCCTTACCCCAAGAGCATATTCCTATAAAACAGAGGACAAAACAAACAACAAATGGCACACTTTTATAATGCACTGCTCGTATAACATATTTGAAAAAGCTACAGTTCCATCTACGGCTCTAAACAAAATACAAAATTAACCCTAGGTACTCTTTTAAAATGCAATTGTTTTAAAATCGTCCAAAACAAATGTTACTATCGTTTTTATATGGGGACTGAAACATTCTCTCACCCTGTGGCAGGCTGGCGAGTGGATAGAGGCCCAGAGACAGACTGCAGTTCAAAAAAAAATAACTATTTTATTATAAATAAACACAAAAAAGAAAGGGCACAAGGTCGAGAGGTTTGGGTTGGAAAAAAAACCAACCTGCTTCCTCAGCTCCCTCTTTCCAAATGAGAAGCATAGGCCTCCTTTTATATCAGGTGGCTGGGCGCTGATTGATCGTTAATCAACCTAATCAACTAATCAACCCCAGCCACCTGAACATAATAAACCCAGGCAGGCAGGGGAAGTTAACCCCATCCCTGCCAATTTAAAGGGCAGAGCTTTGCTCTGCCACACACCCCTAAGCAGGTGGTCCTTATAAAAATATATGGATTATAAATGTGAGATGCATATTACTTGACGGATGATGATGGTGGTTAAATTAAATAAATCAATTTCAATGTCATTTTGTGCCATCTTGGCACCAACCTTGCAAATTATTCACAATGGCTTACCAGAAACAATCTCACATGCCATAACACAATCTCACATGCCATAACACAATCTCACATGCAATAACACAATCTCACATGCCATAACACAATCTCACATGCTTAACCGGAGGAGACATTTAAATAGGTAAGAAGTATAATAGCTTTCAGATCTCCTTCATGAACTACACATAACATTCTAGAGGGAGTGGGGTGTGCAGGATCTAAAGATGAGGGCTGGAGTATTTCTGGCCCTGGAGGATCAATATTGGCTAGGTTTAATAACTATAATTAATACATTACAATATTAGATTCTGCATGGAAATTAAATTAGTTGAATTAGAAACATGTGTTTTTTTGAAGACCTGCACTAGCCTGGAAGTGACATCATTGCCACCCATGCTGTAGATTTATGTGAAAAAACAGACATATATTGCAGCTACAGATTATAGCTTCTGCTGTATTTTGCATGCTCCTCATACGCACAGCAAACACATAATCATGTCAACCTATTAAAAGACATGAGTTACACTTCTTTACCTCTCTACTCAGTTCCCTATGTTATATAACCATATGTTCCACAGTGCTTTTCCTGTTGTGAACAGATGGATGATACAGCACTAGCCCTCAGATACATTTCATGTCGCTATAATTATCCTTTTGAGATAATCTTTCAAAACTTTATGTCTCTCTCTGCATACTTAGGTATAGCAGATTGTCTTCTTGGTTTGGCTGTCATTGTCACATTGCAAGGATTAAAGGAAATCCATATTATGCTAAATGAACCGACTGGGTTGTGCCCCCAAATCCAGACAGTACCTCCAAATGCATGTGGAAATTCATAATATGTGCAGCTTAAAGTTAATAAAATAAGTATGTGAAATACACAGTGGACCCTTCTCCCTTTGTATCTGTCTTTTCCATGTAACTGTACACGTTCAGTATGACATTGTAATCTGCAAGCATTTTAATAATGTGTTTATTTAACTACAGAATACTTTTTTTGCAGAAAAGTTTGTTTATAGGACAACAATTGTGGAAAACTTCCAGAATATCAAATATTCAACAGATTACCAAAATTGTTTTGTGCATATAATTATGTTCAATATCAACACATACTGTAAGAAAGTAGCATATCAATGTGTTCAATATATACCTCACCAGTATAAGCCACAGCTGAATTTCTGGAACATTTCACAGCCCTGGAGAACCACTCTGAATTCAGGCGATTCATGCAACACATTTTGTCCAGTGCTTTCACACTGATACTTGACACTAATGAAGGAAATGTCTTTTTGACTTTATTATTCTGAATGTAATAATTCTTCTGTCCTGTACATTATTTAATTTAATTTTTTCTAAAACCACAAACTTTAGTCGATCTACGGTGTGTCTGTTCCTTGTAAAGTCCTGAACTATTGGTTCATTTACTTTTGTATTTCTTATATTTGATAGGTGGCTCTGTATTCTTTTATATAACGATGTACCTGTCTCTCCTACATATAAGGGCTGACAAGTGATTATGAAAATTAATAATGATTAATATCAAAATTAAAATAGTTAATCTTGGTTTAAACACATATTTAATTGATACAATTACTGCATTCATATCATTCATTCATTTTGTTACTGATTATTATTATTATTATTATTATTATTATTATTATTATTATTACGGTCTTACATGGTCTTCGACCTTCTTAGCTTCAAGATCTGCTGACCCTATATGTCCCTGGTCGTTCCCAGAGATCGACAAATGCTAATCTTCTGACAGTCCCTAAAATTTGTTTGAACGCTGTTGAAGCCAGGGCATTTAGATATAAAACCCCTCGTCTTTGGAACTTTCTTCCGATTCATATCAGGAATGCAAGCACGATTGAATCTTTTGAGTCTATGTATTTATAGCTGGATTATATAGTAACGTGACAGGATGGCTTTGTGGTGAGGTACCCAGACCAGGAAGTTAACACCCAAATATAGGTACTGTGAGGTACTCCAAAGACAAATAAAAAGGCTTCACAAAAACAAATCTCGAAACACAAAACAAAACAATCCTCATGTCAGGCTAGGCATTTGCCTTCACTGATCCATAAGCATATATCCTGCTGGTCTTTGGCCATGACATCCTTCCCTGTGGACTACAAAATTATAAAACACCCAGTGAATCTGCCACAATTACACACAGGCTTTTTTATATTTCTTTTGTAAAGCACTCTAGAGTGCTTGCATGAAGAGCGCTAGATAAGTGAAATTTGTATTATTATTATTATTATTATTATTATTATTATTATTATTATTATTATTATTATTATTATTATTATTATCCAGGGTTTTTTGTTGAGTCGTGTTTTTTTATTTTTTTTTAAAATGTGCCTATTTCTGGATTAATATTATTGCCCCTCCTTTATATTTCTATATTTATTCACACAGAATTATACAGAAAAACTCAGGAATGTGCTATTAAATAGTTTGAACCAACTGCTAAAGTGTCACATCAAAGCAGCCACCTTTTGCAGATATAACAGCCGAACACACTCGTGGCACTCTTTCTACAATGGAAATCAAATCTTGTTCGGAAAGTTCTTTCCAACACTTGCAGAAGTTCCCACAAATGGGTTGCACTTGTAGGTTGCTTTGCTTTCACCCTTCTGTCCAGTTCATCCCAAACCAGCTCGATGGGTTTTAAGTCTGGAGACTGTGCTGGCCATTCCATGATTTGAAGCCTACCGTTTTGTTCTTTTCTTCTAAGGTAGTTCTGACATAGTCTGGAGGTATGTTTTGGGTCATTATCTTGCTGTAGGATGAACCCTTGACCAACTAGGCGTATACCAGAGGGTATTGCATGGCGCTGTAAAATGCTGTGGTAGCCGTTTTGGTTCAGGGTGCCACTCACTCTGTGCAAGTCGCCGACTCAGGATCCAGCAAAAGAGCCCCAGACCATCATGCTTCCTCCTCCATGTTTGACAGTTGGTGTCACACACTGAGGAACCATCCTTTCACCTACTCGGCGGCGTACAAAAACCCTGCGTGATGAACCGAAGATTTCAAATTTTGATTCATCGGTCCATAAGACCTTCTTCCAGTCTTCAGTAGTCCACTGGTGGTGCTTCATGGCCCAGGCAAGCCTCTTTTTCTTATTTTGCCATCTTAGCAATGGCTTTCTCATTGCCACTCGACCTGTCAAACCTGTAGCTCGAAGTCTTCTCTTCGCAGTTGAAACTGAGACTTGCTTACTTTGACCAGTGTTAAGTTGTGCTTGAAGCTGTTGTCCTGTGAGCCGCGTATCACTCAAGCTGTTGACTCTCAGAAATTTGTGTTCTGATTCTGTTGTGGCTGGGTCTGCCAGAACTCTTCCTGTCAAAGTTTCCTCCAGTTTCCAAGTGCCTTTTGATGGTGTAGGAAACTGTACTCACCTTGGCTTTCTTTACAATTTCTCTAAAGGAAAGACCTACACTTTTAAGGGTTATAATGGTCTGTCTGTCTTCCTTTGTTAATTGCCTTTTTCTTCCCATTATGATAGCAATATACTACTTCCTGCAGTGCAATACTGTCCAAATAATGCTTAAGAGGGTGTAGTAACACAGTCTGTTCCAACACTGCTTTTATACAGACAGAGGGTTTGTAAGTAATTAACAAAAGTTGGGAGACCTGTAGGAATTGTTAGCATCAACTTTCAAGGCTTAATTTACTTCCATTGCTGCAGAACAGCTGTAAGTTGTTAACCCATTACTTGTTCCCTGAAAAAGGCTTTTTTGTATAATTCTGAAATGTACATTATTTTTTCAGTTTTTGGTAACGTAAACTTTTTTTTAACCTCTGGCAGTATATCGCTTACCTTTGTACCATTTCAGGTTATTCACTGGACTTGAACTGCTTAAATGCACAGGTTTTTTGAAAACTGGCTGAGACGATACATATTGTGTGTGTGTGTGTGTGTGTGTGTGTGGTGGTGTGTGTGTGTGTGGTGTGTGTGTGTTTGTGTATATATATATATATATATATATATAATATATATATATATATATAATATATTTATTATTGGGGTTGCGTATAAAACTATACTATTCTTTATCGATATTGCTAACTCTCTAAACGTTAGTCAAGCACCTCACAAATAAAAAAATTGGGTTTTATAAAACTCTCAGGGCTGCGACATTTTCACCTATTTTGAGTAGCAATTAGCAATGCTAGGACATAGCATGGTGCTCGTGCTACTAGCTCACTGTGGAATTGCATGAATAAACCTAGTGAACAGCAGATCTTGTCTAGGCTTCATTTTTGCAAAGATGCAACCAGGACATCAAAATCAAGCTTTTTTACCAATGATTTTTCAGTTGTCATGTGGCAAAGTGGTTAACAGTGTGCAGGTGCAGGAATGCTGTGGTGATCAATAAACAGAGAGACAACGATAATGCACATTACAAAACCTTGCACAGCTCTGCAACGATAGAAGCAATTTCAATTCGGATTTCTGATTTCAAATCCTTGTAAAAGTGCGCAACTTATTTTTACTCTTTTGTTCTACATCGTTTAGAAAAAAAAAACAGTACATTTGTATGTTTTACAAATATTATTTATTATTATACAAATTTTAATATTTTTTGGGTGGCGTGGCTTATATGTGAAAAAAAATATAGCACATCCCACAACCAAACATATTATATCATTTACTTAATGATTTTCTGTTGATATATTGGGTTTTAAGTTCTGATTTATGGTTACCATACTGCAAGGGCTAACACAAAGTTGTCTTATATTCATGCCAAAATATGGCTTTTCCCCATAGGCGGCATAGGGTTAAAAGGAGCTATAGTTAGAATCCTTCTGTTCTACAGGTTGCAAGCTCCTACTGATATAGGCAATGACTCTCTCCTTCCCTTCTTGCTTCTGTGAGAAGAGAGGTATGCAGACAAATACAAATAATAAACAGATAATAATTTGATTAGAGGTAGCCACAGAACACTTAGAAACACATACTGAAGCGAGCTTCCCAATGTTGATAGTCAGGATTGGGGCTAAATAATTACTATGGGGAGTGGAGCCAAGGAGAACATTTTTGTGTTAAAAAAATCTGACAACCTCATTTTTTGTTATCTCTGAAGTCATCATCATGACTGAGCTATAATATAAATACATACACTGATAATGTAGCTTATCTTGTATATTGTGCTGTGTTCTTGGGAGTGTTTATGTATATAATCAACACATGCTAAGTTATACTGCACAAGGTTTACACATAGGGTGGCCATCTGGCTCCAGATTTACCGGACGCTTTGAGACAGAACGGATTTTCAAAATTCCGCTTAAACTGAAAGTAATTGGTGTGTAAATTAGCTACACCTTTACTGAGATTAATCCTGTGGAGGAATTACTGTCTGTAGCAAACAAGTCACCCTGATCAGCTGCTTCCCATCAGATCTATAATAATTAGCTATGGATGAACAGATGAGAAACGGGGTGATGCTTTGCTTGGGAGAGTATTTGCATATTATTGGAGATTGACCAGAAAATAAATAGTGATTAAGTGGCTGCACAAAATAAATATATAATAATAATACAAACACATAAGCATTTTATTCATTCTTATTGATAGGAATGGTAGTTCCTTGTACAAGTTAGAAAAACTTGTTTGAAACTACTGTGAGTCTCTACACAGCTCCAAGAGTTTTGCTGTTTTCACCATGTTGCAGCGGCAAAACTAAATCACTTAGAATTACCATCTGTACCAGGACCAAAAGCCTGAAACTTTCTTACGTTAAATGTGAATAAAAAAAAAAACGTAAATATCTCTTACACACTATGATATATAAGTTGTCAAACTAAGGTAAACTTGTTATTCTCCTTCCCATTCTGTTTACTTTTTTAAGAGTGTGTAGCAACTATTCAAACAGAAAAGCAAAATAACTGGAAATCTACCAATCATGTGATTCCACATGTTGGTCAATGTCCAAATAAAAGAGTGATCGCAAGCAGTTTGATATCCACACTGTAGTAGGGGGGAAATCTCCTGTTGTGTGAAATGGCTGATGACTCTGATCGGTAGCAGCTCAAGAAGTTTAATACAATGCGTGGGAAGAGAAGCAGCTACATGAACACACTGCAGCAGCAACACAAACACACTCTCTCTTAGTGCTAAGAGGTGGCCCAATACTTATACATGTTCAGCAGAGCAACAATGAGCAGCCTAATACATCAGCAATATCATAGAACAGTCTCGAAATCCACCCTATAAGGAGTTATTTTTTGCTCAAAGCCCAGGGAAAAAACTCCACTCTCTCACACAAATACAGCAACCTTGAACACATTATTTTTCTAATCTTTTGCAGGCGCAGCTGCATCAAAAATAAAACAAAGTAACTCTGCACTAGAACATTTTGAGCAGTTGAAGCAATCAAAACAGTATATGAGAAGTGAAGCAGTCTATGAAAGGCAAAACAGTCATCTTGGAAACATCACTTGATCCTCCTTAACCCTGCAAGTGCCGACCTGGGTGTTGGCTGACTCTTCAGCACCATTTATATTAAAACAGCACATATCGCAGAAAAAAAAAAAAAATTACTGTGGTTTGAACTTGCAACATGACGTCCTTGAAGCGCATGTAGCCTCAGCCCGAGTCAGCCGATGCAAGCTGGTGGTTCAAGTTCGATTCCACCTTGATCCGCTGAGGCTGAAAACGACTGAAGGACTTGGACAAACCTGAAGGTTCTGCTCAATTCTAGAAATGCTCTATTTCCTGTTTGAAAATTTCTGGTTTCCTGTTTGGTAAAATGTAGTGCTCTGGGCAGATTGTTCCCGCAAGTACTGATCTAGGATCAGTGAGAAAAACAAAAAAGGAAAAATACCTTGTCATTAGCGGTTCATTTATTCACCGCTTGTCAGGCGCGTCAGGTCCAATTATTTTCACAAGCGCTGTTTATTTTACACGCCCTGCTTATTTTTTTTTTTTCAGAGTAAAACAGGTTTAAAAGGCACTGAATCACAAAAGGACACTCAGTACTGCATCTCCATCCAAGCCCCACCCCTTGCTTTATTTTTCACATACCTCTTTATAGACATGCATACTGATAAATCCTCTCCTGATCACTCATTTTATCACCCAACTCCTCAATAATGCGATCCAAGTCATTATTTTATTACTATAGCCATCTCAAAAAGCTGCAAATGTCTGTGATATTCTTTGAGTGCAGGATGCGGAAGCAGCTATCTCCTTTGTTTATGTCCGTGTTATCTCTGTGTGGTGCATGGGGCTATCAGATACGCCCTTTTTTTTCTGGCTTCATTCAGCTCCTGTCGGTCTCACTCAGACATTGAAAGGTTTTCTTGGATTTTTCCGGAGAAAAAAACGACTACAGACTTGTGCTTTACGTCTTTTTAATGATATCGGACATAATTTTTTTACCTATACATTCCTAAAACGACAGTGATGATTGCATTACCATCACAGCTTGGAGGTTGTATGTACAACATTAACTGTTTCATAAAACAAAGACTTCACCCTTGCTAAACTCGTCAAATAAAATGAATAATGATTGTGATGATTAATCACGTGTTTGCATTATAAGAGCACTATTTAAAATGCAGCACAATTAATTCTATTCCACCGCCTGCAAGTTACATTATTCACTGGAGTAAAAAGAAGTCTTACAAGTTAATTGGTTTGTTTTACTTTTTTTAATAAACACAGATTGGGCATAAAATATATTTAAATACAGGTATATCCCGATATTAAATTCTATTGGATTTTCATTTTTGCCAATACAGTCCTTCAGGATTTCTGTTATCCTGCAGGATTCTTTTAAATTCTATTGGATTTTCCAATAGGATCCTTTAAGATTCTTATATCCTACAAGATTATTTTTAAAAAATTCAGTAGTAGGCCTTACACACTGAATTCCTTTAAAGGAACCCTGTATGATTTACATTATCCTGCTGAATTCCAATGTTATGTTATTGTCTGAATATTCTTTACAAATTCTAATTGAATTTATACAAATACAATTTCCTTAGGCAATTTTTTTCTTATTCCTTTAAGATATGACAGGTGAACGAGAGTTCAAGTTTAAAATAGAGCCGTAACTTTTTGTAACAAAAACAAGATTTCCAAGGAATTCTAAACACTTAACATTTTGTCTTTCAAAAAGCCTGAGAAATTGTGCCAATGTGTAGCGTTCACTACACCTGAGCTCTTCAGTGGGTGTTGTCATGGGAGGTCAAAAATATAAAGGTAAGTGTTTAAATATGTTTTATATATATATATAAATAATAATGGTTCATTTTATGTTTGCATCAGTATTACAGGAATAACAACAAAAACATTTGGATGTATCAGTGGCTTGGTTTACATGCACTTGAAAATTGACTCTACAGTCATTACTGTGTGACGTTGCCATGCAAACACATCGTGAAATGCAAAAGGATGTCCTTTTAGCAGCGCGACTTTAATGTTTTGTACAGCCTTTCTGCTGGAGATTACGTGATATTAAGTCAGAATAACGATATCCTGACTGTTGAAACCTCATGAGCCACAAGCACAATTCCTGCTCCGGTTTACATTTGGTTTTTACAGCTCGTGGGAAAGCGATTGACCCTGCCCTTAAAGTCATGCTATCAAAAGGACGTTTTTTTGCTGTTTCACAATGTATTCGCGTGACAACGTCACACAGTCATGACTGAAGAGTCGATTTTCACGTGCATGTAAACCAAGCCAAAGAGAAAAGGAGGAAGAACAACATTTCTCTTACTCTTTCACCGATATTGTGTATTTGAAAGCATATAGATCTGTTCGAAGGTCAATTGTGTAACAACGTAATTCCTCAGATTTAGATCTCTATATAGTGACATGGTAGTTTTACTTCAGCCTTTATTCATACTTGACTGAAATCATTACTGATAAATGTGCAGGGGTTGAACAAAAATTAATTGGTTGAAAATTGAAGATTATTCTGGTGGAATGATGAAATCTTTCTGAGAGCAGCAAAACAAACAAATAAAATAAACAAATCCCCTGGGCTGGATGAGATCCTCCCAGTAGTACTCAAAGAAATGAAAGAAGTAATTTACAAACCGCTAACCAAGATCATGCAGCAGTCTCTTGACACAGGGGTGGTACCGACAGACTGGAAAATTGCAAACGTAATACCGATCCACAAAAAGGGAAATAAAACTGAACCAGGTAACTACAGACCAGTAAGCCTGACTTCTATTATATGCAAACTTATGGAAACTATAATAAGATCCAAAATGGAAAATTACCTATATGGTAACAGGGTACTGGGAGACAGTCAACATGGTTTTAGGAAAGGGAGATCGTGCCTAACTAACTTGCTTGATTTTTTTGAGGATGCAACATCGATAATGGATAATTGCAAAGCATATGACATGGTTTATTTAGATTTCCAGAAAGCTTTTGACAAAGTCCCGCACAAAAGATTAATTCTCAAACTGAACGCAGTTGGGATTCAAGGAAACACATGTACATGGATTAGGGAGTGGTTAACATGTAGAAAACAGAAAGTACTGATTAGAGGAAAAACCTCAGAATGGAGTGTGGTAACCAGCGGTGTACCACAGGGATCAGTATTAGGTCCTCTGCTATTCCTAATCTACATTAATGATTTAGATTCTGGTATAGTAAGCAAACTTGTTAAATTTGCAGACGACACAAAAGTAGGAGGAGTGGCAAACACTGTTGCAGCAGCAAAGGTCATTCAAAATGATCTAGACAAGATTCAGAACTGGGCAGACACATGGCAAATGACATTTAATAGAGAAAAGTGTAAGGTACTGCACGCAGGAAATAAAAATGTACATTATAAATATCATATGGGAGATATTGAAATTGGAGAAGGAATCTATGAAAAAGACCTAGGAGTTTTTGTTGACTCAGAAATGTCTTCATCTAGACAATGTGGGGAAGCTATAAAAAAGGCCAACAAGATGCTTGGATACATTGTGAGAAGTGTTGAATTTAAATCAAGGGAAGTAATGTTAAAACTGTACAATGCACTAGTAAGACCTCATCTTGAATATTGTGTTCAGTTCTGGTCACCTCGCTATAAAAAAGATATTGCTGCTCTAGAAAGAGTGCAAAGAAGAGCGACCAGAATTATTCCGGGCTTAAAAGGCATGTCATATGCAGACAGGCTAAAAGAATTGAATCTATTCAGTCTTGAACAAAGAAGACTACGTGGCGACCTAATTCAAGCATTCAAAATTCTAAAAGGTATTGACAGTGTCGACCCAAGGGACTTTTTCAGCCTGAAAAAAGAAACAAGGACCAGGGGTCACAAATGGAGTTTAGAAAAAGGGGCATTCAGAACAGAAAATAGGAGACACTTTTTTACACAGAGAATTGTGAGGGTCTGGAATCAACTCCCCAGTAATGTTGTTGAAGCTGACACCCTGGGATCCTTCAAGAAGCTGCTTGATGAGATTTTGGGATCAATAAGCTACTAACAACCAAACGAGCAAGATGGGCCGAATGGCCTCCTCTCGTTTGTAAACTTTCTTATGTTCTTATGTTCTTAAAACTGCTTATAAAAGCATGATAAACTATCAAGGGAAATATAGCGTCCAGGATTTAATCAATCTCAATACTGTTAGGTTACAAATAGACATAGCATGTGTTATTTCAGTCAATCCTTCCAATATAAACAACTTTCCTTATAATATCACATGGCTTTACAACAATTGTTGTCTCTTTCACTACAACTAATTTGATATGAGACACTGTTCTTCCTGTGGTAGCATCACTCCAAAAAGGTGCAATCTCTGTTTCATACAACTGTACCAAGATAAAGGACAGATTTGCTTGGCAGTGTGCTACATATACTATAGACTTTATTAGACCAATATTTCCATTTAGAAGTTCACCTGTATATCTTTCATTTGTGTCCTTTTCCATAATTTTCTGTGCAGAAAACCCTTCCTTTTATCAGTGCTTTCTCAAAGAATCCTGCTCCTATAACGTTCCTCAGAGTTCAGAGCTCTTTGGACTGGACTGCCAAGTAGCACAAGATTTTGTTCCAGAACATCTGCATTTGTTATTAATGGATAACCATGCACCCATTCATTCACATACTTTTCAACTACATGAGAAATATCATTCTCTGTTCTGGATTCTCTCATAACGTGGCACAGACTTCAAAATCACGTTCAATCTGTGTTGGAATATAATTTGTGCCCCTCAAAAGGAAAGGCAGAAGTACATCAAAGGAGGCTATATATCTTAACAGCATGACATACTATAGGTTCATAAGCTGATGTACATAGTATGACAAGCTGCATGCTATATATTTTAAATGCTAAAATCGCCCAATCATATTCAGATACAGTCTGTTTAAGAAAGCAAAATATGGTAATGACATCCGGTATTTTAATGTGTCCTCTTCATCACTGTGGCCTTCTTCATTGATTCTAATATTAAAAAGTTCACCATGATTACCTTTATTGTCACTGCAATATGACTATGTCGGATTTCAACTTGGCCATGATTATCCGAATTAATGTTAATTTCGCTGTGGTCAAAGTCTAATTCAGGATGAGGCAGTTTTCACCTCTACCTATTAGTCTTTGGGAGTGAACATTCCTGAACATTAATATATTATTAGAAGTAGTCGTAGTACTGGATTAATAATATTATTATTTCCATTACTAATAAAATAAACTATTTATTAAAAGTATTAGTAGTTGTATTTGTATTAGTAAACCTTTGTATTCAGCACAAAAGCTTTGAAAGCTTTATTGATTAGTTTTTAAGTTACAAAGTGACCACATACCTTCTATAGGTTGCTTTTACTCTTGTATCTTTCTTCCTCATATGAATGCCCTTGTTCTGCTGTATTACACTCTTTACACTAAATGGGAAAATGGGAGTGATGGTAAAAGTTACCGTTACATACTTTTGACAACAGAGGAGAATTACAAAGTGGTGAGGTAATTTCATATAATTATTTCTTACTTTTTTCACGTGTAGTTTATTTTTATGTTTATAAAAAATACTATCTTGATTATTATAAAAATTAATATGTACATACATAATACTGAAAAATACCTACCGATATCCCTTAAAGTTTTGAATGGGTTTGGTAATATCCCTTTAAAATGAAAAGCTGTGTGCAGGTGCAGACGAAGCTGTGGTAACAGTGGTGTGGCGTGACCCGGAGGGCACTCTACTAGACAAACGTTTGTATCGTTTTTATTTTTGCTTGTTTATTTTTTTAAATATTAGCTTACCTAAAAGCCAATTCAGGTTGGACCAAGGTTTTGACTTTATTTAATTTTACAACAATAACTTGAATTCTGAAACGGTACTCTATGCAGCCAGTGCAGTAGCTACGGCAATGTGCCTAGTTTTAATTAGGAACTTTGTATATATTGAAGTGCATCCTGCGGTTTGTGGTATATTTACTCGTGTGTACATACTTGTTTTGCAGTATATTTACTTGTATTCATTACAGGATTGCCTGTACTAATGAAGGAACCTTGCAGCAGATAAGAATCTGAAGAGAGCTTGAAGAAGGAGTTGGGTCATGCGATAAAAAAACTGTTCCAGAATCTGGACAGGATCATCCAGCAAAAAATGATACAGTGGCAACAAACTACTCTAAAAGCATCAATAAAATAATATATATGCACTGATTATATGACTAATATATATTTTTGTTATTAAAATTCTATACTTTGTCTTTATGAGTGTGTGAATATGGATTCTAACTAAACATACAGTACTGTACATATTTCATTACTAACAGTCCAAAACAATGAGATAATATACTGCGCTTAAATGTATTTGTACACGACCTACCCAAAGGTATTTATGTTTTTACTGTTAACACTTTTCCTTATTCTAATTAATTTAACACTGAAATGCATAAATTATTAATTGCATGCAAGCAGATGAACAAATATGTATTATAATTTTCTTGATTAAAACACAATACAATCTTATTTATAAAAACAAGGAATTTTGCTCAGAAATTTTTCTGTCACAAAAAACAGAAACTAGATATATTTTAAATAGCGGTATTAAATTGAAATACAGACAGTAGCATACTACACACATCAATCATTCTACATAAGTAAAAGATGTTGAAAAGCAGAGGCTATAGATATCAACGGGAATTCATGTATGCGAATGTCATGTGGCTCAGGTGTCATGAAGGAGAAGATGCCCACCAGCAAAATTATTACTATGAATTTTACCAAGGCCCATGCCTCAGGTGCCTCATAGCTGGCTACTGCCTTGAACACACACTTATGTTACTTTACACTGACTCACAATGTGCTTGTCCTAAAATTGAACCTGTCTACAGCTTATGAAGTCTATTAAGTACTGCATGTACACATAAGATTCATATTTTTATTTTTTATGCATGCTGAAATGAAAAAAAAGCATTATCAATTTCACACAAATCTAATCGTTAAACATCAACAGTGGAAACATGTGCACTTGCCGTGCTCATGTACCATATTCTACTTTCCTTCTCTTGTGTCAGATCAGGACATGTACAGCATCAAAATAAAGGGGATGAATTGCTATCTAAAATGTTAATAGTATATAAAACGTTATTGAGATATTTTTATTTAAACGCGGAAAGTTTTGTTTCTACCTCTCCGTTGATGAGGAAGGGAATGCAGCATATCATACTCTGTTGTTCAATGACATGTCTGGTCACGTGACTGTACAGGCCCGTACTCACTGGGGTGCAGTTTCTCATGCTACACCTGTCTCAATGCTAAAATTCTACGTGATGCAAAACTTTTGGCCATAGCTGTATATTGCAAAATACATGTTTGTGTACATTTTCAAATGGGATTGTTAGTTAGTCCAGGAAGTTGTAAATACAAACACATTGCAAGAAATATGTAGCGTTTTCTATTCCAAGGAGGTTCCAATTCAATATGAAATCAAGTAGTATTGTGTGATGGGCAGGATTTTTCAGTCTAGCTGTATTTATGCATTCATTGACGTCTTAAGTATGGGACATGTCTCATTTATATTGGTTACATACAATGTCTCAGTAACTATCCGTGACGGAAAATCACATCTAAAACCATTACCGGCCAGTAAAATAACCAGCCCGTAGTTTTATAAATCACATTTTAAATATTGCCCTGTCATTTCTTTTTTTTTTACTGGTCGGAAATTACATGAATATGGGCCGCTGTATTCTAAGATCACATGTGATGCTAGGTGGCATTTTCACACAGCAACTCAAAACAAAACTGGACAACTGGATCTAACAAAGATAAGGCAATGTTATAGGATGTGCAGATAGTCTCTTACTATCACAAAGACAAGGCAATGTTATAGGATGTGCAGATAGTATCTTACTATCAGAAAGACAAGGCAATGTTATAGGATGTGCAGATAGTATCACAAACCCCATATTATTCAAACGGCCCGTATTCAGTGTGATCAGTAGCCTCTCCTAATACCGACAACAATTTTCCGTTGGGGGGTTCTCAAATGGCTCACCTTGTAAAAGTTCTGCCACACATTGTGCAGGGTGAGTCATACAACCAGAGATCACAAGTTTGAATCCTGGTTGTGCGAGGCAGCCGGTCTTCGGTGGGGATTCCGTGGGGGCGTCACATTGGCCTTGGCGATTCCAGGGTTGGGGAGGTGGGATCCGGCTTGCAATGTTTCTCTTCACCGCTCTGCTGTGACCCCTGCAAGCGCAGAGTGAGCTAGGGGTGGAGATTTGCTGGGCTGGTCTTTGTCCTCCAGAGACCGGTAGCTGGCAGACATCTGTTCTCGAGTTCCTGGGTGTAAAAAGACGCCGATTGGCCTGTGGGATCGGAGGACGCCCACTGAGCCTCAGGTCCCTGAGCTGTGTAGGTAATCGCTGTGGTGACAGAGAAATAATAGTAATAATAATAACAATTGGGCATTCCAAATTGGGAGAAAATCCAGGGTAAAATAATTGGAGATTCTAAATTTATAAAAAAAAAAATTAAAAAAAATGATCTGTTTTATAAATTAATGATATAGAATGAATCTTACATCTAAAGATTGTTTACTACAATGCAATGTTTAAAAGTCTCCTGATTATATACTATATACTATATATATATATATATATATATATATATATATATATATATATATATATATATATATATATAGAGATAGAGAGAGAGAGAGAGAGAGAGAGAGAGAGAGAGAGAGAGAGAGAGAGAGAGAGAGAGAGAGAGAGATAGAAAACAATGAATACAACTTAATTTGTAAAATAGAAAATGTAAGTATTTTCTCAATGTACACATTTAAAAACTATTTCATTGGCACTCAAATTTGATCACTTGTTTTGAAAAAAACAAAAAAACAACAACAACCACAGGTCTGCTCCACCCAGCTGCGCATATGAGTACCTGCACTATGCTGTTGAGAATTTCACCCCTGGTTTATATGATGTGACACATAATTCACTTTCTCTAAAGGGGATAGTCTATGACGTAATATTATTTATCTTTTGTCTTTGAATTTTGAAGAGCTGAGCAATACATTTGTGTTGATGAATCGAAGCACCCTTGACAGTGCTATCGTACTGGGTGTGGGTGCCCACTCCAGAGTTTCATCTTGCACATTGTTTGGTCTGCATGTAACTTGGGGTTTGTGCAGTACTGATTTCACAGCCGAGCACAGCAGTGCTTGCTGGAAAGTATATGTGGCACTGCATTGCTATTATTTGATCACTCCAACAACAGTCCTTTGTGTTTTAGAATGCAGAACCAGCTGTTTCTGTAACATAATCACACAGCTGATAATTGTGGTAATTGCTTACCAGCTTGAAACAACTGTACTTGAAATAGCACAGAAAAATGCTCAGGAAATAGCTTGAAATCTGGATGCAATTTGAATTATTATCGAACTTCATTATAGATTAATTTTTAAATTAAATGGCGAGTACAAGTTAATTAAAATGCCATCTCCAGTTTCTTCAGATCCATGATATAGTGTGAAATACTGTCACCAGATTTATTAGCTGCTATTTCCTAATATCAAGGCTTGGTGATTTTACATATGGATATTCATTTCCCTCTGATATTTGATAACAGAGTTTTATACATTTCAAAGGAATACAATAGAGGGTCCTTTTCCTGTTATTACTTATGCAAATAGACTTCCTTCAATCACTCATACAGACTGCTGATAAAGACATATTGCACAAACTAGAAGGATGTTAGGTAGTCTATACTGTAGCAGTCATTAATATTGTGCTAGTGAATGGGCTGATAACAAGCAGATCAACTGACTTGAGCACTTGATATGCCACAGTTTGCTAGCTTTGCAAATCTTTTACTGAAGTTAACATTACCACAATTTTTCCATGAAGAAAAAAACACACACAATAATGATACCGAACCCTGTATAATAATAATACTAATGAAAAAATTTAAAAAACAGACATTTGATTTAGAGGTCTGTAAGCAGTCCTAAATTGTTTCTTATTAGTTTATAACTGTAATCCTAGAAGAAAATGTTGCCTTCTTTATCTTTTTTGAAGTAACAGTACCACAGTATGTGCATGTGTTTTTATCTCTCTGTACCTCTGAAAGCCTTACTCTATTATAAATGTCTTTGTTTTGCACAATTCCTTGTGTTTGCCAGACAGCGAGTATATAGAGAGTTCTTATAACTGTGTAATTCTAAAAGATCCTACCTAATTAGACCCTGTGTATTGATTTATGTTTTGCAAATGTCTATTATCTATTTCAAAAACTGACACAAATGAAACCCTGTCTCTGAAGGAAGAAAGAGAATGATTTGCTCTCAAATTGAATCTGGCACAGTATCTGGAGTTAAGTTCAAATTACTACAAATGGGCAGGCCCATGAGCCAACATGACGTGGGTTTATTTTATTAGGGAGCTTAAGATATACCAGAAATGCCTATAATCTGAAACTGATAAACACAATAGCTGTTATATTCTGTCTAGTATTTCAGATGTATCTGGATGATGTACTTAAATATATTACTTAGGAGGCTAATATAGTCAAGTCATATCTCATTCTAAATTGAAATTGATTTGCCTTTAGTTTTTCTCTGGTGTTTGTGTTCTTTGTATCTCTTCTGTCAGCTACATTCGATTTGTAAAATGGAATATCAAATGTAAAAATTGATTTGTTTTCTCTCTGGAACGTGCATGACAGTCATATGTTCCACACACATTGTATAATTAGACTAATTTTTCCTTGGTGCACATCCATTTAAGTGCAAATTATTAGATTTGTGGTTGTGAATGGGACAAAAGGAATGATCTAAAAATCTACCTCCTGACCAGGAAAAGCGCTAAGTAAGGTTGGTGGTACACCGTCACAGGGATGGGCCCACTTGATGATGGACATCTTGAGAAAAAGGCATAGCTATAAGACTGCTGAACTACTCTATTGTGCTCAACAGTATTGCATGCAGTGATTGGATAGAGTGTGGTGTTGCACTGATCACAAAATTTAGCAGTACAAAGGGGATGCAGCTGAGTATGGTCATGTGACAGGGAGACCCTGTCGCTGGTTCTGGAGTGCACGTGTGCATTTATGGAAGTAGCTGGGACACACAACAGGAGACGCGTTGCTAGGGAAAAAATTGAGCAGGTGGGCTAGCCCAGAGCTGAGCTGATTGGGGGGTCCAGATTGGCTAGGGGGGGGGGGGGGGGGGCATGCCCAGGGAGGTTGCGAGCAGCTCAAAGTGTCTGTGCTACAGATCGAGGGCACTGAGTGAAGTTTGTTGTGTTGCAGACTCATATCAACCTGGGAGCTGAATCTATGGAGCTAGCACGAACCTCGGGAGGATCTACCCCTGCACACGGTAATAATAATAGTCTTTATTTTTATATAGCGCCTTTCATAGTGAACCACCATCACAAATCGCTTTACAAGGAGGGTAAGTGACTTGCTCAGGGTCACACAGTGAAACAGTGGCTAAGCCAATGTTTGAACCAGGGACCTCCTATTTACAAGCCCATTTCTTTCACCACTGGACCACACAGCATCACAACCCAGGAGAGTATCCGTTCCACAGGTTTAACTACTACAGGACCCTTGAACTGCAAGACGGTGCTCGTGAAGGCACTGCCCTGCAGAGGCCATGTAAAGAGGCAGGAATTGCCATGAGGTCAGTTCTCCGGGTGTTCAGGATATTTCCTGGGGATTAGTTTCTACCAAAGATTATTAAATCTACATAAATACATACAAATGTTTTTAACTAATTCCATCAAAAGATTAATGTTGACTTACATTTCAGGTCTTGAAGTGGCATTTAATAAAATAATTTATTGTGTTGGTTGCAGCTTTGTGAAGAGTAATATTGAGTGCTATTTTAGTTGGATGATATTTAAAATAAGATACACAACAACAGTCCTGTTTACATGTTGCCAGTTCATTTACCAGAAATCTGTCATCTACTGTACATGTTATCTGTAAATTGTACATTCAATCCTACTATAGACCTTGGGTTTTGTTAATGAGTACCCAGAGTTCTAGTAACTTGTTACTTAAGTAATGCATTACTGTAATAATGTTACTTTTGTCAATAACATGGTAATATAACGTGCTTGATTTTTAATGGGAGTAATAATATTAGTTACTTTCCTCAAAAAATAAACAAGCTTGTCTCGTTAGCTTTTATCTGCTGTGCACATACATTGGCGGCCTTTTGTTTTTTTAAAGCCAAAGTACAATTGAGTTTAGTTGTAACTATAACTCTGAACTGCTCTTTACTGCACGATATTTTCAGTCAGCGCGACATGTCCTCAAACTGGAAACAATAACAACTTGGCTTACGGCAGTCTCTAAAGAAGTAACTGTTATTTTTTCCCTAAAGACATGGAAACGCTTTTACTGTATGAGTGCGCACAATCAGGATTAACTGGCTTTAGACCAGAGCTTAATAAAGTCATAGCAGAGATCCCGACAGGTACATAACAACTTCTTCAGTAACCTACCTTTGATGGGATACAGCAAGGACTATTTAGGGTTATAAACACAACAGTTTGAATGGGTGCTTTGAAAAACTCATGTATATGGAAAAGATGTGGCAGCTAACACATCAGCCAGAGGCCAGCACAAACCCGGAACAGCACTGCACTGTATCACAAATAAAACTATTTGCACCACGAGCACTAATTAACTAACAGACTTGTGTATGTGTTTTATGTGGGTGTATAATAAAAACAGGGACTATTATTTGTGGGGCAATCCCAGGAATTATAATTTAAGTAACACACGCTGCTGTATTACTTAACATCATTATTGTTTACTGTTTGTTTTGCCGTCAGGCAAAGGACATAAAAATATTATTAAATAAACTTTGAACCGGGATTATAATGTTCTGTCTGTTCATTGATCACCTGCACCTGCAAAAACTTTATACTGGGGACTATAAGTTAAATAGTGAGACTTGGCATTATATACTCTGACTTATATAATTATATACTCTGACTTGTGTTTGTTTATTTGTTTGTTTTACTATTTCAGATTTCCATTGAAATAAAATGCTCTTCTATTTCCTCCGTTATATTACATGTGTGATATTGAGGTTTTTGTTTTGTTTTTTTGCTTCTAGCTATTACAGTGCAGAAAAAAAAGTTTGTGATTAGGATATAACCTAAAATATTATTAGATCTTAATCTAAGTCCTAATAATAGATACCTGATTTAACAAATGACACAAAATCATGATACTTTTTCAACATTCAATATCCATGTTTGAAAAAGTATGTGAACCTTTAGAAACAGTAAGTAAAAAAAAAACAAAAAAACATTTTGTTATAGGTAGGCTTGCTACTTTTTGCTTATAATCGGTAAAGCTCATTAAACATTGAATCCCCCCCCCCCCAAAAATAGAGTTTGACTGAAATAAATTTATATAGGATAAATGTCTGTAAAACCACTCGCTATTTTTTATTTTCTTAACAAACATAATCATTTTTTTTCATACTTGCTGTCTGTCCCATCTCCGTTCTGCTCTGAGTGGCTAGATGTCACTGTCAGTCAACTCAGTGGTCCCTGTACTGTATTACTGTAGTTTCACTGTCAGTCATTTCATCCTGTTTTGACAAATATCCTTGACTGAAGCAGCACTATAATGCCTATGCACTTTCATTTGCCAGCTGCAGCGCCTGTCAATCAAAGCGCCTACTTTGAAATTAGCGGGCTAAGGTCTAGGTAAGCTTTTGCTATAGGTATATACAGTCACAGTTACAAGTTTGATTTGAAAATGGGGCGCAAGAGGAAAACACTTCATGAATATTGTGCACAATACCCTGATCGATGGCCGAAGTCTCCGTGGCAGGACGAAGCGGGTCCGTCTGGCTTGCCTTTTAGAAACAAACTCTGAATCCAGCTGTGCTGAAGCAAGAGATGGGCGGAGCTCAGACTCTGAATAATCGAGTGCAAGTTACTTCTGTTCAACTATCTCAAGTTTTGTTCTGTGCATATTATTGTTTCCTGTAAGTTTGCCTTATAAAAGTCTATGTAATACACTTTTATATGCTGTGGTTTCTGCGGTTTATTTGAGAGAATTTTTAAATGTGTTTACGATCTTTATCTATACATATAGCTCTGCTGTGACCAAACGTTATTTCCATTAGAATGTTGGTAACCATGGTTTTGTTGCATGTTGAATATGATAAAGAGGTTTTGTTAAATGAGACATTCCTCAATGGCATTAAAAGTCTTTTTTTTAAAAGCATGAAGATCGATTTTACCCATTCTCTGCTTGAATGGAAAACATAAAGATCGAAAAAAACGATAAATTCTTTAGTCAAAGTTAATCAAACAAAACCGTGCTATATTACACGTATGGAATGAAAATGTATCTTGCGACAAAGCTGTTATCTGAATATGGAATGGTAATGTAAGCCTATAGAAAATGTACATTTTAATATGAGTTTTGTTTCAATATGGTCCATATTCATAAAGCATTTTCAACCAAAATCTAAAATAAACATCTGAACTGTTTATACGGACAGATCATTCCAGTGTGAAAGGAGCGTAACCCTTTGTGGTCCTATGTCAGACCCTGTCCAACATCATCAACAAGACATAAAGCACGGAAAAAGCTGAGAGAACCTTTCAATGGCCGAGTGAGACCGATAGGAGCCGAATGAAGCCGGAAAAAAAAACAAAAAAAAACATATCTGATAGCCCCATGCACCACATAGATAACAGGGACAAAAATAAAGGGGATAGCTGCTTCTGCATCCAGCGCTCAAAGAATATTACAGACATTTGCAGAGCTTTTTGAGATGTTATAGTAATAAAATAATGACTTGGATCGCATTATTAAGGATAAAACAAGTGATCAGGAGAGGATTTATCAGTAAGCACATCTATAAAGAGGTATGTGAAAAATACAGCGAATAGGGGTGGGGCTTGGCTGAAGGTGCAGTACTGAGTGTGCTTTTGCTATTCAGTGCCTTTTAAACCTGTTTTACCCTGAAAGAAAATATTTTAAATAGCGTGCGTAAAATAAACAGCGCATGTGAAAATAAATCGGACTTGAAGCATCTGACAAGTGCTGAATAAATGGACTACAAAGGGTTAAGTTTAAAGGGAGCCCTATACTATACGTCTGCAGTATGCTTAAAGGATTTGCTACATACAGCATAGCAAGCATCGTGGAGCAATGTGCAACAGGTCTGCTTTTGGATCTCGTGGCAGATTTGTGCATGATTGCTGCTCATTGTAATTGTAATTGTAAATAACCAATTTTAGCACTCCAGATGTGTTTTATAAGTTGAAAGTAAAAATAGATCAAAGGCAGTTACTGATCTGATATTTAACAAGCACCATGGGATAAAACAGATTGTGTTTGCCAAGAGCTATAAATAAGGCAATGAAGAGTCCATTACAGAGCTGACAAGGGACTGTAAGAGATTATAATTTGACACTGTCAATGAGTAATACACAGTTTTGGGAAAGAAATGCTGTCAAGAAGTAGAGCTGTACTGGTAAATGAATAGCAAATAACACTGATTTAATCTTTATGGGATATCAATTATCTTAATGGTTGTAGCTCATGCACATGGAATCGTATGGCAACTATACTGCAAACACAAGAATCTGGTTTATTAATTTAATGTCCTTCGTGACTATCAGTCTGAAGATTTTTTTGTTTTTAAAATTAATACCTTAAACTGGTTATTGAAGATAGCAAGACACAGCACAATATATTATGAGGTGTATCGCTTCCATCATTTATTTCTTACAGGTAATCGCCATAAGGCTCTGGACATTGTAGCTTTTGGCATGATTCTTTAGTAATTTTGTGACAATTCTTCAATGCAAAATTATTCCAGTTCATTCAAATTCGGAGGACTTCTCTTGTACACAGCCGCCTTCAACTCATACCAAAGATTCTCAATCAGACAAATCGGGACTTTCTAGTCCATCCAGAACCTTGATTTTATTATTCTTTAACCATTCTGAAGTAGATGTTGAAGTGTGCTTTGGATCGTTGTTGTGTTGGAACGTCCAGTTGTGCTTTAAATCAGGTTTTGTACTAAAGGGTTTCAGATGATTGACCAATATCTTTAGGTATGCTATGGAATCCATTTTAACATGTATTGGAACTAAATTTCCTGTGCCATTAGAGGAAAAACAGCCTCATAAAAGGGTATTACCATGTACCACCAGACTTTCTCCAAACGTAATACTCGACCTATGGTTGAAATGGCAGCCCAGTCCCACTTGCAGCCAAGTCACTTTGAATATCTTCGGCAGTCAATCTTGGACTGTTATTAACCTTCCTCACAATTCTTCTACTTGTTCTTGGTGAAAAAAAACTTATTTCATCCAGACCGAGGAAGTGTTATGACAGTACCATAAGTCGTGTATTTCTTGATAATAGAAACAGTAGTTTAAACTGGGATACTGAAATGCTTGGAAATCTTCTCCTGCTTTATGAACAATAAATACTTTTCTGCCTAAGGTCTTCAGATAGATCTTTATTTTTTTCAATACTGACTTATTGGTAATGAGAGCAATCATCCTATGCCTAACCCTTTTATACTCTCTAAGAATGTTCAACTACAATCCAGCATTTTCTAGGCTTTTCTAGAATTAGGTTCTGCATTATCATATTGATATGTCTATCACCTTGTAGACAATACTATCATAGCATCAAAGGGTATAAGAACATAAGAAAGTTAACAAACAAGAGGAGCCATTCAGCCCATCTTTCTTGTTGGCTTGTTAGTAGCTTATTGATCCCAGAATCTCATCAAGCAGCTTCTTGAAGGGTCCCACGGTGTCAGATTCAACAACTTTACCAGGGAGTTGGTTCCAGGTTTCCATGTTTCTCTGTGTAAAAAAGTGCCTTCTATTTTCTGTTCTGAATGCCCCTATCTATCTCCATTTGTGACCTCTGGTCCTTGTTTCTTTTTTCATGCCAAAAAAGTCCCTTGGGCTGACATTGTTAATACCTTTTATAATTCTGAATGCTTGAATCAGATCGCTGCATAGTCTTCTGTGAACATAAACTCTTAAGTCTTTTTCATAGATTCCTTCTTCAATTTCAGTACCTCCCATATGGTATTTATAACGCACATGTGTATTGTCTGCTTGCAGTACCTTACACTTTTCCTTATTAAATGTCATTTGCCATGTGTCTGCCCAGTTCTGAATGCTGTCTAGATCACTTTGAATGACCTTTGCTGCTGCAACAGTGTTTGCTACTCCTTCTACTTTTGTGTCATCTGAAAATTTAACAAGTTTGCTTACTATACCAGAATCTAAGTCATTAATGTGGATTAGGAAGAGCAGAGGACCTAATACTGATCCCTGTGGTACTCCACTGGTAAACCTCGCTCCATTTTGAGGTTTCTCCTCCATTGTTGATGTTGCATCCTTAAAAAAAATCAAGAAGGTTAGTTAGACACAATCTCACTTTCCTAAAACTATGCTGCTGACTGTCTCCCATGATACTGTTACCATACAGGTAATTTCCATTTTGTATCTTATTATAGTTTCCATAAGTTTCCATATAATAGAAGTCAGGCTTATTGGTCTATAGTTACCTGGTTTGGTTTTGTCTCGTTTTTTTTTTTTTTTTTTTTGTGGATTGGTGTTACGTTTGCAGTTCTCCAGTCTGTCAGTACAACTCCTGTCTCAAGAGACTGTTGCATGATCTTGGCTAGCGGTCTGTAAATAACTTCTTTCATTTCTTTGAGTACTATTGGGAGGATCTAATCCGGCCCAGGAGATTATTTTATTTTAAGAGCTCCTAGTCCCTTTAACACTTCTGCCTCTGTTATGCTAAAGTTATTTAAAAATGGATAAGAACTGGTTGACATGTGGGGCATGTTGTCCGTATCCTCCTTTGTAAAAACTTGTGAAAAGTAATCATTTAACATATTGCTATTTTTTTTTCTTCTCTACGATTTTGCCATTTGTATCTCTTAAACATTTAATCTCCTCTTTGAATGTTCTCTTGCTGTTATAATATTGGAAAAACTTTTTGGAATTGGTTTTAGCTCCCTTAGCAATGTTCATTTCTATTTCTCTCTTGGCCTTTCTAACTTCCTTTTTGACTTGTGTTTGCAGTTCCACATACTCTTTCTGTGTACTTTCTTTTTGGTCCTTTTTAAATGCTCTGTAAAGTGTCTTTTTTCTCTGGATATTTTTTTAATTGATCTATTAAACCATTTTGGCAATTTTGTTTTAGATTTAGATTTGTCTACTTTTGGGATGTAATTGTTTTGCGCCTCTACTACTACATATTTGAAGAAACACCATCCTTTTTCCATGGGTGTTTTCTCTATTTTACTCCAATCTACTTCTGTTAGTCTCTGTTTCATACCTTCATAGTTTGCTTTTCTAAAATTGTAAACCTTAGCTTTAGTCATTACTTTTGGGGTTTTAAAAAACACTTCAAATGAGTTGTGGTCTGAATTTACCAGTGGTTCTCTGACCTCTGTTGTAGTTAGTCTGTTTTCGTTATTTGAAAAGACTAAATCAAGGCATGCCTCCCCTCTAGTCGGTGCCTTGACAAATTGTGTTAGGAAGCAGTCATTTGTCATTTCCACCATTTCTATTTCATCCTTCGCGCTACCCACCGGGTTTTCCCATTTTATTTGGGGGAAGTTGAAATCCCCCATTAGTATGGCTTCTCCTTTGCTACACACATTTCTAATGTCATTGTATAACAGATTATTGTGCTCACCGTCTGAATCTGGCGGTCTATAGCATGCTCCTATTATTATGCCCTTTGAAT
Organism: Polyodon spathula; assembly: GCF_017654505.1. Taxonomy (NCBI): domain Eukaryota; kingdom Metazoa; phylum Chordata; class Actinopteri; order Acipenseriformes; family Polyodontidae; genus Polyodon; species Polyodon spathula. Next base: position 95,118,691 of record NC_054536.1, read on the forward strand.
TTTTGTCCATTATTCTGACCCATATTGATTCGGTTTTATTTTCTTTGTCCAGGTTTAACACCTGGGCTTCAAGACTGTTTCTTATGTATAGCGCTACCCCTCCTCCTCTTCTGTCCTGCCTGTCTTTCCTATACAGTGTATACCCACAAATATTATATTCGTCCCCATCACTCTCAGATAACCAAGTTTCTGTAACACCTATCACATCATAGTTACTTGTTAGTGCAGTAGCTTCAAGTTCTAGAATTTTGTTTCTGATACTTCTAGCATTTAGATAAATACATTTAATGGTTGTCTTACCTGAGTTGTTGTTCTTGTTTTGATGCGGTCTCCCTTCTGTTTTTTTTGTTGATTTCTCCCCCCTTCCTTTCTAGTTTAAATGCTTCTGAACCTGCTCGAGGATCTTTTCTCCAAGTAGACTGGTTCCCTTTTTATTTAAGTGCAGTCCATCCCACCTATACAGATAGTCCTTGTTGTAGAATGTGGTCCAATGATCAAGATAGGTGAAGCCTTCCCGTGTGCACCACGTCTTCAGCCATGCGTTTAGATTAATTATTTCCAGCTGTCCATATGGTCCTTTGCAGGGTGCCAGTAGTATACCAGAAAATATTACAGTTTTGGTTTTGTCTTTTAATTTCCTTCCTAGCTCTCTGAATTTGTTTTGCAGGGATTTTGGTCTGTCTCTTCCAATGTTGTCCGTACCAATGTGGACTACTACCGGGTCATCTCCTGTTTGTTCTAGGAGCCTGTTCATGTTCTCAGTGATGTGCTTGACCGAGGCTCCCGGAAGGCAGCACACTGTTGTAGTAAGGGGGTCCAAACTGCGAACTGAACTTGCTGTGTTTCTCAATATGGAGTCCCCAACAATCATGACCTCCCTTCTTTTTGCTGTCTGGCCATCATGTTAATAGGGTCCTGGATGTTGTTCCTTTTATTCTCTTGATGTTGGTTTTGGTCAACTAAATTTTGAAGTAGCTCAAATTTGTTGGTTGTTTTGATTTCTGGTGGTTGTGTTTGACAAAGTTTCTTTTTTCTCCTGCCTCTGCCTACCTGCACCCAGCTGTTCTGACCTTCTATCTCCCTGGTGGCTTTCAGTCTGTTAGGGATGCAGACTTCCAAGAATTGTGGGTGTGCCAGTCTCATTTCCTGCAGCTCCATATCTACCATACTTACTTGTTTAAGCAAGTCCTGGATCATGCAACACTTTACACACACTTGGTTTAGCTTTGCTGGGTTTTCTTGGATTTCCCACATCATGCAGGTTTCACAGATTACTGGCTTGAAGGCCATGTTGAGGGTTTTTTGGTTTTTTTTGTAAGTTTAAGTTTAGTTTCTGCAATCTGCTTTCAAACTGCTTCAAACTGCTTTCACTTTTCACTGATGCACTTCTCCCACAATGTCACTCCCATGCTGTCGCTGGAAGAAGTGCCTCTCTTTGTTGAGTTCGGTTGTGCTGGTAGCTCTGCCCCTCCACCTTTTCTCAGAACGGTGCTGAATTTGAATCAGCCGCTCTGAGTTTCAGTTTGTGATCATAAAACACATGCAGCTGTTACAATTTAAGCTGCACTGATTTCCCAATGAATGTATTTTCTTATGAAAGCAATGATTGTAGACATCTATTTTTTGTAACTTTTTTCCTATTCTACAAAAAAGCAAAACTTTTGCTACAAAATATTTTCCCTATAATCCTTTGTTTTCGAGAAATTTCTGGAAATTATAAATTTCCATTGGGGTATGTAAACTTCTGACTACAACTGCGTGTACGTGTGTGTGTGTGTGTGTTATATATATATATATATATATATATATATATATATATATATATATATATATATATATATATATATATATAGTATTATTGTCTCTCCTCTGTCCTAATTCTCCTTGATCTTTCTGCTGCCTTTCTAGCCTGGTTCTCCTCCTACCATCCTCCTCAGCCAAGAACCTCGGAGTTCAAAGGCTTGATAAAAAATAAAAAGTGTGCTTGGGTGTGTGTCTTGTTTGCTGCATTTACAAAAATAATAGAATATTTTACGTTACATTAAAAAAAGACATCTATTGTAATGCATGGGTCATATTGACCTACGTGGCGGTTCTAGGTAGAACTGTTTATAACTTTATAATTTTTGCGATTCTGGCTATCAAACTCCGTCAGGATATTTAATTCATATATTTAGATAAAGTGAAAAATGGACATAAGCATACAACTTACAACGAAAGAGTAATTAACATTTTAAGAGCAAAATGGTTCACAATGACTTGCATGGTGGTTCTAGTGTTAAACTTTCCTGAGATTCTGGAGCCTGTGGCAACCCTACTCTCAGATCAGGTGGCACAGGTTGAAATGTCATTAAAGAAAATAGTAGGTTATGGCCAAGATGCAGCTCTCCTTTCTTGTAAAGGTAAAGTAAACAGTTCTGCATTTTGACGTTTCTATTGTGGGGGAGGGGGCTAGCTGTAAATTCTGTACGTTTCAAACTGAAATCTTATTCATGGATATAGTTCCATTCGATAACAAAAATACTATGAACTAAAGACTCAAAACAATAGATTGTGCGTGTTCCTTGTTAGTAGCTGCCAGTCTGTTTTTCATTCAACAGTTTCCTTCAGTTTTTCTTGACAGTTTTTGTAGATTCGGTATTCGGACTAATCTCAAACACTTGGATTCAGTGCATCCCTATTTCATTCCAGTGCCACATGGTTCAAAGGGAAATCACAGTTTCAGAACAGATTGAGCGGCTGATAGAAACGTACATCTCAGGTTGTTGGAAACCCCCTCGGAGTGTTGGTTGTACCAATACAGTCTACAAGTTCTTGTGAGTTATTTTTTTAAGATTTATTTCTATACACCTTTATGTATTTCATATTTGGAGTACTAAATAAGCAAATACACAAATTCATTCATATTTCGGAATTAGCACAGTAGGCTTTAGCTTATACAATGTGTATTATTATTATTATTATTATTATTATTATTATTATTATTATTATTATTATTATTATTATTATTATATTATTTAAACAAAATAAACCAAAAGCAATTCATTACATTCACCTCCATCCCCAATGAAGCAGCTTTGGACCACATTTTTAGGCACAAATTACTTTTAACATTTTCAGCCTCCTATTTCTTTAGATATCTATTTTCCTTTTTTTATGTAATTGTTTGCTTGCAAAGTTGCAGGGAATATTAAGATATGTTGCTTCAGAGGTACTTGTATAAAATCTACATTATGTTTTGGTGCCACTGTTGATACAGTAATGTATTGTATAATGTATGTTGCTGAGGGTATATATCATTTGTATAACCCAAGTGATTTATATAAATAAGCATTAACCACAAAACAATGACAGACATATGATTGACATACATAACAAATAGCCAGAGAAGTGTTACAAGGAATATCTTCCAGGCACGTTTGGGTCCAAAGTTCTCAGAACTTTTGATTCATTAACTAACTTAATCTACTTCTGATTCATTTCGTTATTTGCTGGTGGTTTCTTATTTCTTAGCGCTAGAAGAGAAGTTTAATCAACTATGCATGAATTGCTTGTAATGGATTTTTTTTCACCGGGAGACCTCAGCCAGTCATTAGGAAGGCAGTTCAAGTGAAACAATCTTCTCCTGTGAGGGAGGAGAGTTACACCACATTGTGGAAAAAAGAGGGTTTTTTTTCACGTTTCATCTCAGCCTGCCTAATGAATTGAAGTGTCAAGGTAATATGAATAGGCAGCTTAGGAAAACATAAATATAATTTAATATGACATGAATCATTTGCAGGCCAAATGTATGCTTCTGAAGCAGCATGGTATAATGCATAAAGAGCGCTATCAATATCACACAATGTAGTTTATTACTTATGTAGAAATGTCAGTTCAGTTCTAAGAATTCACAATACACCAAATACCGTATTACTTTGAATTAATGCAGCAGCATTTATTTTAAATTTCTAAAAAAATCTGCAGCGCTTTTTCAAGGGCGGCGGAAATTAAAAGTACTATGGTTTTCGAAAGGCGCAATTTTTTATTGAGTTTCTTTACGGTACTTGAGGGAGGCGTATACTGAAGTTTATTTCTGTGGATACAGCTTCATCAGGGTGGCAAAGAAACCCTACAACATTATACTGAAATCTGTCAAACTTGCAGATCAGATCAGTGTTTGAGCAGGTGAGAGCACATAACAGTGTAGCGTGGATTGGGAAATAATAACGAGCGAAATGTCAATTCAACACAAGGAGGTCGGTTTATTTTTCCTTTCTTTTCTTACAGCAGTTTGTAAGAGTCTCAGGGCTGAACTCTTCAGTATACAGTGTGTTTCTTTCTCTTCAACCAGCAAGTCTCCTGATCCAGGCAGGGCTTTGGTGATGAGTTGATCCCGTGGCTATCCCCAGCGTCTCTTATTAGCCAAAATACTGTGCATACAACCAAAACAGAAATGCATTAAAGAAAATTAAATAATGATCACACAGCTCAGCATAAAAAATGTATTACTTTTCTTGCTAATTCCTAAATATATAAAAATATATTTATTTTAGTGCTGCTGTATATACTCCTACACAGTATCAGTACACAGTGCCATGACCTGACAGATAAATCAATCAATATTTTATTTATATAGCATCTTTCATACAAACGTTTATCAAAGACCTGTACAGACAAAACAGAAGAAAATAACAATACATCTGTATAGAAATTAAAGAAAAACAGAGTTTAGAAATGTTTAGAAAGGCAAATAAAAAATAGAAGAAAATCTAACTGTAATACATTTGTATAGAGATTAAAGAGCGGAAGTCAAATAGGATCTGCACACTGTGATCAAGAGAGTTGCGACAAGGAAACCACTACATAATCAAAGTATGCGAAAAAAACATAATTTTATTAGACCAAAGAACAAGCAAATAAAGTGCTCTGTGCAAGTGCAAACGTTTCAGTCATTTGACCATCTTCAGTGCTGTGATAAACAAGTTAGGAACACCTGGGTATTTAAAGAGTCAGCTGTTCAATTAAAAACAGTTACACTCACCGTGAACCGCCGCGGTTATACTCTTACCTAAAACCGCCGCGTTTATACTCATACCTAGAACCACCGCTGTTATACTCGTACCTAGAACCACCGTGGTTATAGTTGTACCTAGAACCACCGCTGTTATACTCGTACATATGACCACCACGGTAATACTCGTACCTAAAACCGCCATGGTCATACTCATACCTATGACCACCACAGTCATACTCGTACCTAGAACCGCCGTGGTCATACTCGTACCTAGAACCGCCACGGTCATACTCATACCTAAAACCACCATGGTCATACTCATACCTAAAACCACCATGGTCATACTCATACCTAAAACCGCCGCGTTCAAACTCGCACCTAGAACCGCTGCGGTCATACTCATACATAAAACCGCCTAGGTCATACTCATACCTAAAACCGCCACGACCATACTCATACCTAGAACCGCATCAGTTATACTCATACCTAGTACCGCCACGATCATACTCATACCTAGGACCGCCGCGGTCATACCCGTACCTAGGACCGCCGCGGTCATACCCGTACCTAGGACCGCCGCGGTCATACCCGTACCTAGGACCGCCGCGGTCATACCCGTACCTAGGACCGCCGCGGTCATACCCGTACCTAGGACCGCCGCGGTCATACCCGTACCTAGAACCGCCGCGGTCATACCCGTACCTAGAACCTCAGCGGTCATACTCGTACCTAGAACCGCCGTGGTCATACTCGTACCTAGAACCGCAGCGGTCATACTCGTACCTAAAACCGCCGCGGTTATACTCATACCTAGAACTGCCGCGGTCATACTCATACCTAGAACCGCCACGGTCATACCCATACCTAAAACCGCTGCGGTTATACTCATACCTAAAACTGCCACGGTTATACTCATATCTAGAACCGCCGTGGTTATAATCATACCTAGAACTGCTGCCGGCAGTCATTATGACGATTACATTTTAAACAACATCAATATTAAAATGAAAGACAAACTATCAGATACAACTCAAAAGTTTTATTTAAGCACATAATGTCAAATATATGCACATCCGAAATGCTGTATTTAAATGACCATTTAACCCTTTGCAGTCCATTTATTCAGCGCTTGTCAGGCACGTCAGGTCCAATTTATTTTCACACAAGCTGTCTATTTTACATGTGCTGTTTAAAATATAGATTTTTTTCAGAGTAAAACAGGTTTAAAAGGCATTGAATTGCAAAAGGGCACTCAGTACTGTATTTCCAGCCAAGCCTAACCACTTGTTTGCCTCTCCTGATCACTTGTTTTATCACCAAACTCCTCAATAATGCAATCCAAGTCATTATGTTATCACTATAACATCAAATAAAAGCTCTGTAAATGTAAGTGATATTCTTTGTAGTGTAGTGCATGGTGCATACACTTTTTTTTCCAGTTTCATTCATCTCCTATCAGTCTCATTCGGCCATTGAAAGGTTTTCACAGCTTTTTCTGGAGAAAAAACAACTAGAGTCCTGTACTTTATGTCTTTTTGATTATGTCGGACAGGCTCCGACATTAGACTGGAAAGGGAAAATTGTAATGTCAGACCTGGTCCGACACAGGACCACAAAGGGTTAAAAGACCTCTGAATTCCGTAAATGAAGCATCCATAAATAAAGCCAGGTGCTGAAATGAAATCCGCATAGATTAATTCCAATGCTGTATGAGAGCCTATCACATTTTAATGTCTTTCCTGCCTTCTGTTGAGATATTGATGTAGGAGTCCAAGTTTGCTGATGAAAGCGTGGGTAATCGAAATATAAATATCAGATCTTGAAGGACAATGCGAATTACAAAATTCAAATGACCCAGCAATGAGAGCAGTGAGCATTTACTGTTTTATTGACCTGAATGTTCTGGATAAGGGAGTGAATATTGTGGAGTTTAGATATGGGGAGGCTGGCTTCGAACTTTTCTGTGTCCAGTATGAGTCCTAGAAATTCCAATGAATGAAGGGGGTTGAGACTGCGATTGGTCTATCTCTAACAATGTCACAAAGGATTGCTTTATATTTTGCCATTTTATTATTATTTGATTACAGATATAATGAATCTCCTGGGTGTCCAGAAATCTCATGCAAGACTGTGATGACAGAACCAACAGTGTTTTTTTTTTGTCTGGAATCTGGACCTCGTCCACCAACAGAACAGGATGTTACATCATGGATAAGTTCTCTTATCAGGAAAAAACAGAGTGTCATTAGGGAGCTTTTAGAAAGAGCCAATGAGAAAGGCTTGCTGCTCCATTGTCAAATACTTGGCTCTGCCAAAAGCTATCAGATGGAATTTCCATTGCCAAAATGGGCTGTTCTTTTCTGCATGTATGCTTGCCACGACACTGAATTGTGCAGATCTTTTCACAGAGAATAAGAAGACATTAGTTGCTTGATTTTCTTTCCAACTTGAATCGCCCTACTCAATCTGTTCCATTGAAGTACAAATTTAATTGAGACCCATTTTTCTACCACACTACACCCCGCAGATCGTACCAATATTTTGATTTTCAAACCTTGTTTTATCTATATCTGTCGCACACAGTATAATGAAAAAAATTCTTTAAACAGATATAGAGCCAGCAGAAAAAATGAACTTTCCATTTTCTGTAATTTCTCAACAATTGCAAATCTCCTGACAGATGGATAATCTATTTGCCTTCCCAGTCTTGAGAATACTCAATTCTACTGTCTGCAGCTCATGCACTAATTTTACCTATTCTGCAATGTTGTAAATTACAACAATAATATTGTTAAAAAAAACAAAAAAAAAAAGCTTGTATAACTCGATAACTTTCTAGTCATTTCTGCGGCTCCATTAAAAGGGGGGGAGCGAGACATGTAATTTATACATTGAATGCGATGTGATGTGTGGTGTGTGTGCCTTAGAAAGGCTAGGGTTAGGGTCCCGTAATAATTGTATTTTCATTTAAAAAAAAATTTTTTTGTGTGTTTTTTGTTTTTTTTGTGCCTTGGAACCTGCTTGTTAAATTCAGCCTGCCTGTCCTTATTTTAATTAATCGAACCCTCTCATGAAGGCTTTTTTCACAGGAGTGTTTCTCTTCTTCATTTTCCTTGTTATTTTATTTGAGATCAGGTGTATGATTTACTTTTGCGCTAATCGTACTGGTACAGCTATGCAGACAGTCAACGCTTCTAAAATACATGCCTGTAAAATAGCCAATAACAACACTTTTAATTCACTTTGCACACACAAGCTATTGTCTGTTTTGCATTGGCTTTTAAGAAGACATATTTACATTGGTTGTGTTGTTTTTTTCCTCTACAAGTTGTGTGTTTTGTTTACTGGACCATGTATTTTTTTCATCAGAGATACATCGAATATCACTTTCCAAAGGTTTTGGAAGACGTGTGTTTGATCATTTTTGAGACTACAAATTCAATTAGAAGACATTAGCCTTTAATTGAAAAATATATACCATCACAATGTATACCTAAAATCTCCAGATAACACTCAAATAAAAAATAATATGCCTTGCAGATTTGCTGTATTCGCTGATTGATCTCTTCATACTTGGCTGACCATATTATACTTTACTATGTACTGTACACAAGCACACACAGACCCCTCCCCATCACAATAATCCTCTAAATAACCAGTAAACAAATAACCCATAAGTACTTCTTGCAGATTTGCAATCTGGTCTAAGTGGTCTCCACTTCACTATGTACATTAATCACTACCCCATCGTAGACATCCATAATAATAATAATAATAATAATAATAATCTTTATTTTTATATTGCGCCTTTTATAGCGGACCACCATCACAAAGCGCTTTACAAGATATGAGACAATAACTACATTTTTGCACAACAAGAAATAAAATGACACATTAAAAAGCATCACTAACCCTTTGTTAGCAGTATGGGGTGCAAATGCACCTCTAAATTGAACATACATCATAACTCTGAAGATTGCAGGATATCCTCACATGTGATTGAACTTTAATCGCGTACCTATATTTTGATACCACGTGTATCCTTTGTCCAACTCGAGTATTCCTTCTTCAAAGTGCACTTGGTACATTCTTGGGGTACAAAAAAAATCTACATTTTGAAGATACCACAATCACAGCTCCTGGCAGAATGTCACTGGTGACTACTTAAATGTATATATATATTATATATATATATATATATATATATATATATATTATATATATATTATATATATATATATATATATTATACACATCATTTGTGGGTGTAACACAATAGCAGCACAGTGACAAAACCCTGATCCCCGGGCCGTGGTTGCCAAAGAGGGCAGTGGTATCAAAACCCCTGAAACACAAAGACGAGGATGTTGCTTAGCAACCACCCTGCTGATGATTTTGCTCTAGATTACTTACAGGTGTGTGTACTTGAGTTAGTATAAATACAGGCCTTGAAGGTGGAAGAAAGAAAGCAACAGCAAAGAACAGCTAAAAGGGTAGCAGCAGTTGAAAGACAGCAGAGATAACAGCTAAAAGGGCAGTGGCAGAGGACAGACAGCAGAGAGAACAGCTAATGGGAAGCAGCAGCTGAAAGACAGCAGAGTGAACAGCTAGGGAAGCAGCAGCTGAAAGACAGAGAACAGCTAAAAGGGTAGCAGCAGCTGAGAGACAGCAGAGAGAACAGCTAAAAGGGTAGCAGCAGCTGAGAGACAGCAGAGAGAACAGCTAAAAGGGTAGCAGCAGCTGAGAGACAGCAGAGAGAACAGCTAAAAGGGTAGCAGCAGCTGAGAGACAGCAGAGAGAACAGCTAAAAGGGTAGCAGCAGCTGAGAGACAGCAGAGAGAACAGCTAAAAGGGTAGCAGCAGCTGAGAGACAGCAGAGAGCAGCTGACAGCTAAAAGGGTAGCAGCAGCTGAGAGACAGCAGAGAGAACAGCTAAAAGGGAAGCAGCAGCTGAGAGACAGCAGAGAGGACAGCTAAAAGGGTAGCAGCAGCTGAGAGACAGCAGAGAGAACAGCTAAAAGGGTAGCAGCAGCTGAGAGACAGCAGAGAGAACAGCTAAAAGGGCAGTGGCAGAGGACAGACAGCAGAGAGAACAGCTAATGGGAAGCAGCAGCTGAAAGACAGCAGAGTGAACAGCTAATGGGAAGCAGCAGCTGAGAGACAGCAGAGAGAACAGCTAAAAGGGAAGCAGCAGCTGAAGACAGCAGAGAGAACAGCTAAAAGGGAAGCAGCAGCTGAGAGACAGCAGAGAGAACAGCTAAAAGGGTAGCAGCAGCTGAGAGACAGCAGAGAGAACAGCTAAAAGGGTAGCAGCAGCTGAGAGACAGCAGAGACAACAGCTAAAAGGGAAGCAGCAGCTGAGAGACAGCAGAGAGAACAGCTAAAAGGGTAGCAGCAGCTGAGAGACAGCAGAGAGAACAGCTAAAAGGGTAGCAGCAGCTGAGAGACAGCAGAGAGAACAGCTAAAAGGGCAGTGGCAGAGGACAGACAGCAGAGAGAAAAGCTAAAAGGGAAGCAGCAGCTGAGAGACAGCAGAGAGAACAGCTAAAAGGGTAGCAGCAGCCGAGAGACAGCAGAGAGAACAGCTAAAAGGGCAGTGGCAGAGGACAGACAGCAGTGACAGCAGACAGATAGCTGGGAGAGTTGAAGTGTTAGTTCATTTTAAATGCTAAAGACTCTTTAAAATTTAGCTCGAATTACAACTGAAAGAAATAAATTAAAAGATTAGGATTTTAACTGCTTTTGATTCCCCTGTCTGGTGTGTCAGAAATAGGACAGGCCTACTCCAGTTGAGTGTTTCATCAAGGACACCCCCCCTTGTGGCATCGATTGCATTTTGGAAACGGTAGCCGCCATAGTCTGTCGGTTGGGCTCAGTGACAGAGTGGCACCCTCTGCTGTGGGTGAGGTGAATTGGGCTTATCAAATTGAGGGAGCATAAAGTGGGGCCACATCTGGTACTGGCGACTCAGCCAGGGAAATTTAGATATTCAATCTTGTTGGGGCCTAGTGCAATAACTCTTATTTAGATTATGTAAATTAAATCTTGTTGTGATTGTGTAATAAATTATTTTTTTATAAATTACTTACTTGGTTGTTTCTGGCTGGTTTGTTCTGCTGCTGTCCCCCTCGGTGAATGCCATCAACCTGTGTGAACACAAAAGAAAACAGAGTTAAAAAAGAGATATACTTACAAAATATTGTCCTGTTGCAATTGGCTCAGGGCTGGTGTAGTCAGAATACATTATTACATGTCAAGTTATTGGGCTGTACCACCTGATATCCGGGTGGTGCCATCACAAGAATACACTGTGGAGACTTGAGGCAGAGCGGAGAGAGATATAGAAATTGTGTATTGTTTCTAAAATTATGAATTTATCCATAAATATGTATTTGTTTAGCCATAAAACTGTGTGTCTGCGTGTATAATAGATTTGTTTCCAGAACCCTGCTTGTTACCTCATACAATAAAGTATTGACAAAAGTATGACTTTATAATTTGTTCTGTCTTTAGTGAGCAAAATAACACTGTATAGGCACACACAGCTCCAGTTTACCTGCAGTATAGTGCTGAGAGTTGCAGTTGCCGGGGAGCTGGGATAGATGCAGAAAATTATTGATTTAGCCCTACATTGATCTATTGTCTTAGAACGAATAATTAAGGGAATCTAAATAGAGTGAGTTCTCTGCATGCCCCTAGTAATAATGAATCTAAATCGAATGGGTTCTCTGCACACGCCTAGTAATAACTAATCTAAATTGAATGTTTAACGTTGATAGCACCAATGCTTAGTGAAGTACAGTAGTTTTTTCCCCCTAGGATTTTGATTTTTGAGTGTTTTTGGTGCAGATTTCCTTCAGGGGTAGTTGTTAATAAAGTATCCAATTCATTTTCAATAATGTTATATTATTGTTTGCTGTCACCACTCTGTTTGGGGCTATATTATATTGTTGTTGATGAGAAGCTACAAGGCTACTCTCTGTATCATAGCCAAATAAGGTAGGCAATTTTCTGCTGGTTTTTATGTGTGCGTATAAATAAGAGATTTGCCATAGGGAAACCTTGTCTCTTTAAATAAAGTTTGAGATAATGATTGTTCTGTGCCCAGGAGCTGGACATAACAGTTGTGAAGCCCACAGGCATACAATTTAATATAACAGATAATATTTTCCTGACAGGACTATAATAGCTGTTATAGTTCCTAAGAAGGCTATAAGTCAACAATTCTCTTTACCTCACTGTGTTGCCAAATCTATGTTATCCTAATGTTGTATGTCAAAGAGGTGAGTTTGTTTACATCGTATGTACTCTATTACAGAACAGGTGCAATGTCCTTTAAGATCTGGTATTGCTGGGAACAGGAAACCACAACATGGTAGACTAGGGCAATGGGAGGAGATGGGTAGCTGGTTAGTTTGAAGATATTGGAAAACAGCGAGAAGATGAAATAAATGGGGGTCTGCCTGTCATGGTTAACCACAGCCAGTTTATAGTGAAAGATAAATAACCTTTATCAATGCCTCTGGATCTTAGTATTGTGTCTCTGAGATTGGAATGAGATCATTTACAGATTGGACACAGGGCTGGGTTCATGAAGGTCTTGAAACTAAACATTCTAATTCATCAATTTTTTTTAAAGTAACTGACAATTTAACCAAGCATTTAAGAAACTTGTGAAGATTTACTTGCAACCTGCAAAGAATTGTAAAATATAAAAATCAATAGTAAATATACTACCAGCCCCATGGTTGCACGGTGAAAAAGAGAATGTGACAAACACGCTGAACACAGAAACCCCTATTAGATCTGCAGGAGGCTTACATGTCCCACCCCTTTTTATATCACTACAGCTAACTAGGTGCTCAACTATAGAGCAATCAAGGCAAATAAGCTAAAACAGATAACATCAATCCCTATACATTAATGTAGGAATATAGTTCCTTTGATGTTTTAGAAACATCAGTTAACCCTTGCGGTCCATTTATTCAGTGCTTGTCAGGCGCGTCAGGTCCAATTTATTTTCATACGTGCTGTTTATTTTACACGCACTGTTTAAAATAAAGTAAGACAGGTTTAAAAGGTACTACATCGCAAAAGAACCCTCAGTACTTCATCTCCAGCCAAGCCTCATCCCTTGTTCACTGTATTTTTCACATACCTCTTCATAGTCGTGCATACTGATAAATCCTCTCCTGATCACTCGTTTTATCACTAGACATCTCAATAATGCGATCCAGGTCATTATTTTATTACTATAACAACTTAAAAAGCTCTGCAAATGTCCATGATATTCTTTGAGCGCTGGATGAGGAAGCAGCTATCTCCTTGTTTGTGTCTGTGTTATCTCTGTGGTGCAGGGGCTATGTGTATTGCTTAGGCACACCCCTTTTTCCGGCTTTTCTTGGCTCCTATCGGTCTCACTCGGCCATTAAAAGGTTTTCTTGACTATTTTCAGATAAGTAACGACTACAGACCTGTGTTTGAGGTCTTTTTGATGATAACGGACTGGAAAGGTAAAATTGTAACTCTGAACTGGTCCGACGTAGGACTGCAAAAGTGTTAGCTCATTAAAGTTAGAATTCTGTTGAGTAATGTTTACCCATAGTGCCCTATGGAATCTTTAGGTGATATACTTGAACATTCTTAAACTAAGCTTTGTTGTGTTTTGTTGTAATTAGCAATGTTAAATCAAAGCAATGTTTGTCTCAAGATTCCTCCATTGGCAAGTCAAATAGATTCTGTTCAGCATTTCTTCCTACTGTGTTCCTGTCACAAAGATGGCCAGAGTGGGTGACATCAGAACCAGGAAAGGAATACACCGAGACAAAACAGATGAAGTGAAATGGTGAGGGTGCTTGCTTGTGCCGGTTTATTTTAAATAAAAGGTTTACACAGACAAAAGGCAGGACATGGCACATTCGCCAAAATAAAAAGACAAACAAAAACGGACTAACACTTTACAAACGGTGAGCAGATCGACACACAAACAAACACAGTGAGTTTTAAATAAACAAGTATTGTGCTGGTCCCACCAGAACGCAACAATTGGTATCAAGACTCTATTCCTCCTCCTCTCTCTCCCTACTCACCAAACACCCAACCCCGAGTAGTGAGTAAAATGTGCATCTATATATACTGTTGTGCTGGGATTCAATTACCAATTAATTATTCACTTGAATCCCAGCACGTGAATTAATTATGTGCAACCTTGTGCTCACATATTAGCTACTTTAAATGCACGTGAAGTGATGTACAATTCCGTGCCTAAATACAATTATACATTTTTAAACACACGTGAAATACAGACCCATTTATATCCCATGTACCAATGCCTATACTCCAACATTTCACACACCACACGCAACATATAACAGAAAAATAGACACAGGGGCGGGCACTGGTTTGTATTTTCCCAGTTAAATCACAATATGAGTTATCCACCTTGTTTAGCGATGACATCAAAAGGATACACATATGTATATTATTTTCATGTCTATAAAGTCATGAATCTTTGAAATAGCCGTGCCTTGTTTTTTAGATTATTAAAATAAAAAGAGTCATAAAAGAAAATTAAAAGAATAAAAATGCCTTTCTATAAAAGCAGGTCTTTAAGTTGGATTTAAAAGCATTTGACAGAATCCCTGATCTCTTTAGGAATGGTGTGCCAAAGTTTTGGGGCCTAACAACACTCCCACCACTATGCTTGATGGTTGGGATGAGGTTTATCTGTTCAAATGCAGTGTTTGGTTTTCGCCAAACATAACATTTCTCACTGAGGTAAAAAAGTTCTACCTTTGCTCGTCTGTCCAGACAACATTGTTCCAGAATTCTTGTGGATCATCTATGTGCTCTTTGGCGAATTTCAGACAGGCAGCAATGTTCTTTTTAGAGAGCAATGATTTCCTCCTGGCTATCCTTCCATGAACACCATTCTTGTTCAGACTTTTTTTCTGATAGTTGAATCATGAACACTCACATTAGCCAAGGCGAGACTGGCCTGAAGATCCCTGGATGTTACTTTGAAGTTCTTTGTGACTTCCTTGATTATTTTCCGGATTTGTTCTTGGAGAGATTTTGGTAGGACGACCGCTCCTGGGTAGAGTGACAATTGTCTTGAACTTTTTCCATTTGTAGACTGACAGTGGATTGATGGAGCCCCAAATCCTTATAAATGGTTTTGTTACCATTTCTAGACTGACAAGCATCAATAACTATTTTTCTGAGGTCCTCAGAGATTTCTTTTGATTGTGGCATGACGTGTTTCCACACACCTGTATGGTAAAGACCAAACTCACAAAGTTGATGATCTTTATATAGGGTGGGGCTCAAACTCACCCCTGAAGATCTAACTAGTTATTTAAACACCGGATTCTAATTATCCCCTTAATTGAGCTGATAAACCCAGAGGTTCACTTACTTTTTCACATACCCTGAATCTTAACTACCCATTGTTTATCTAATTCATACATTATTTTGTTTCAAAAGACATGGAATTGGTTAATATAAACCCTATTGGATATTTAAGAAGGCTATCATGGTAAAACTATGGAATTTCGATAATTATCATTGGGGTTCACAAACTTTTTCTCAGTACTGTAACAATCCAAGATCAGTTGAGTGAAGGTGACATGAAAGGGTGTAGATTGATTAGAGATCAGATAAATAACGTAGAGCCAAACCACATAAAAGCCTTAAAAGTAAGAAGTAAAATTTTTAAATCAACACAAAACCCGACAGGCAACCAGTGCATGGACTCAAGAACAGGAGTGATATGATCCCTCGCATGTGACCTTGTCACAATACGAGCTGCCAAGTTCTGAACATTTTGTAATTTGGACAGTGTGCTTTTGGACACTCCTGCAAGCAAAACATTATAATAATCAATCTTCAAAAAAAGCAAATTAATGAACCAGCTTTTCAGCTACAGAAGCAGAAAGCATTGGTTGCACCCCAGCGATGTTTCCTAGCTGGAAAAATAATGCCTTAACAGTATTCTGCACATGAGGTTCAAAATTTAATCCAGGATCAAAAATCACTCCCAAATTTCTCGTTTTGGATCTAAGCTCAAGCATAGTACCATCAACTGACAAGTTTACAGCATTGGTCTTACATAACTCCTGGGCAGTGCCTAGAAACATAACCTCTGTCTTGTCACAGTTAAGATGCAAAAATTTTTGTGACATCCAATTCTTAATATCAGAATTGCAATCAGCAAGCACAGAGGCAGCAACATCAACATCAGATTTAGTATGCACATAAATGTGGGTGTCATCTGCATAACAATGATAATTCAGGCCATGAACTCTTAGTATGTGACCAAGGGGAAACATGTTAATACTAAATAGTAGAGGGCCCAAAAGAGAGCCTTGTGGGACACCAAATGTTACCAGGCCAACCTCAGAACTAAAACCGTAAGATAAGACTGAAACCATTTTAGTGCAATGCCAGAAATGCCAACCCTTCTAACCTATCAAGTAGGATAGCATGATTTACAGCGTCAAATGCAGCACTGATCCAAAACAATTAAAACTGATAACGCACTTGCGTCTGCTGCTATAGGAAGATCGTTTGTAACTTTAACAAGGGCAGTTTCAGTACTGTGTAGTTATGTGTAATGGCCTTTGAATTAAAATGACATTAGAGTACAGTATTTTACTGTCAGGGCTACCACTTTTTGATTAAGAGGAGAAGCAAAGCGTTGCAATCCCCTCCTCCTCCTCCTCCTCCTCAACGCACCGCATATCACACAATAACACTGCCGCACTCAGTATGGATGCAATGAATGTGTATTCACTTTATTAAAACAAATTCACTAACGGAGAACACATAAAAACATACCTGCACAATACAGTGGCGCAGTCACGTTTGAATACAAACAATTCAGTGTTCCTGCATCATTGCACAATCCACGCTGCGTATGTGCCTAATCACGTGAGATGTGATCAAATTCAAATTAAAAAACAACTTTATTGGCTGTACACATCATCGCACTTGTTCGAGTACCGTATTAAATGCAGTCAGTTTGCCCCAAAATGATTCTTATAAGCGGATTGCTTGATTCTTACAAGCTGAGTATTTTACATTGGTTAGTATAAGAATGATTTTGTCCCAGTGGTTTTGATGACAATAGGTGGCTGATTCTTATATCAGTGATTTATAAATGGAGTACTCTGTATATATAAAGTCTTATACAGAGTATAAGTCTTATTGCTGGATCGCGCCAACAGTGTTAGTACAATTTTGACACTTTTTTCCCATTTTCTTACCCTGGACTCATCTTTGCATGTTTTCTTTTTTTTTTTTGTGGATTAGATTTAATTAATCTCCTATTGGATTCTAAAAATAATACACAACTTTATTTTATCGCACTCAAGTCTACATTGGATTTTGTTTCATTCTTGCATTTATAACACAAGACCTGTTTAAAGCTAATACTGTTGGTGCAACGCATTTAGCTATTCTCCATGTATATACCCTCACAGCTGTGGTAAAGCCTGGACATTTAAAAAATTGGACAGGACTTTTCTTGATTGATTTGGTTTATATGTTTCATTGTGTTATTTGTTTTGTTTGTTTTGTTCTTGACCAGATGTGCCATCAATTCTAAATGGTCCTGTCTTTCCCAGACACATCAGGCAACCAGGATATGAAGAGGTAGTTTGGTCATCTCACTATTATAAGAATCCAACAACAGATGGCAGACAAAGAGAAGTTCTTCCAAGATGACCATTTACATCCTTACTCTCCACCACAGAATAGATTTTCAGACCATTCATTGGCCCATCTCAGGCAATAAGATGAAGAAATTATTCTACCAGTACAACTACCTATTCTTTTGGCAACACCTAGTAAAATCATGGTGTCTATCTATAAGATGAACTATGCATATACTGTCAGGACCTGACTTTCACAAAGTTTAAACCCCACTGCGCATGTATGGGATTGTAGGAACGGCAATCAAAACTAACTAATGAGAACCATTTTTTTTTTTTATTGTTTTTTTTTTTTTAAAAGATTGATTGGATATATTTCCTTTTGTATAATCAAGGCAGGATAGAATGGTCTTGTGTTTTACTTTGTTGGCTAGTATGATTTTAACATGTTTTACAGTTTGCTTAAATCCATGCCATGTGTATTTAATTACTTGTGAAAGACTTCACGTTAACTTAGAAGTTGTTTCCAAAAGCACGTCTGTAGAGGTCAGCTAGATCTGGAGACACAACTGGGTCATTTCTGACTTAAATTGACAGCAGCTGCCAAGGTGGAGACCTCAATAAAGCATTAAACATTATGACAGGTGTCAGCTCAAATCAGTATACAGAAGACAAAACAATGTTTAATGTCCTATGAAACTCCTGAAGTGATATACAATATTCTAATGAAAGCTAAAAATGTAATCTAAATAGAGATTTTTAAACAGGCTGTCATAAAAATGATTCAAGCTAAAGTTTCAGATTTAATACACTGTGACAAAACACAGAAGATTACGCAGAAGAAAACCAGACCTATTAAGCAGTTGGTCCCTAAAGAATTCCCCTGTTTTACATTATGCATGTTTGAAATTTCTGCACAAAGTCTGACTTAATGAGGTCTGAATTTTAATTTTTGTTATGATTACATTTCAAAGCAAAGACAGTGCTTGTGTACATTTTGGAGATATGATTTCAGAACGTGCAACAACCTGCTCTCTTTGAAGTGAGGTGTACCTTGGGAAAAGGCTGTGATCAATCTTTTTAGATTTGACCACTGTGTTTAATGCTGCTGACCATGAGGTACTGATGGTTCTTTTGAATATGTAAAGAACTGGCATCTAAACCCATAGAACTGGATGGAAAGGAAGGGCTGGATGTGAACCGCTAATCATACAGTTTGAAGATGAATGTCTTCCCATTCAACTAAAACAGCAAGCTCTGTAGACATGAGGTAAGTACAGGTCTTATGCTGATGTGAGTAAGTGGCAGAATGAGCGTAGTGGTGGTGAAAACAACAGACTCCAGTGAGTTTATGCACCTGGTTTTATTATCCTTTCACAAGGTCAACAAAAATGCGCTCAAACGAAATAATAATAACAATAAACAAATAAACAAGCCAGGATACACAACAATGTGTAACCTGACAAAATAAAGTAATACGGGGTTGCAGTCCCAAAATAAACAAACAACAAAAACAGTCAGTCTTCCCTTTGCAGTCCGCGAATTGGAAAAAACATGCGGGGTAATAATCCGGCACTTCCAGGTTGTCGCTCCTCCGAAGGATTCCCGGAGCATCCCGTTAGTGCTCTAAAATACAAAAGGAGATCGGTTAGGAGGTCAGCCCATAACAAAGATGTCTCATCTTTCAACTCTCTCTCTCTCTCTCTCTCTCTCTCTCTCACACACACACACACACACACACACACACACACACACACACACACACACACACACAGTACCTTGCCAGAAGGAACAGAACCATAGGCCAAACCCCCATTTGTACGCTCCGTCCTGTCCCGATTGGTCAGCGAGGGCAATCACCGTCAACCAATCCCTGACTGCCACCGCACTTCCCGACTGGGTTGATGACGTTGCGCACTGAGGCTCCGCCCCCTTTCCAGGTGGCCGACTTCCACCTCCCCTGGGGGTGACTGCTCCTCCTCCCTAGTGTCTTCACCGGTCGGGAGGGAGAACTGAAACAAGAATCCATTCTCTCTTTGTCACAGAGTATTATAAACATTAACCAATTAGTCGCTGGATCCATTTCATGAATGCTACAATTGGCAAGACTTGTAACATACACTTATAGTATACATTTTCAAGAATATTTACATTAAACTACAAATTAACTTGTTATTTAAGTGATTTTGTAATATTGTTTAAAGCATCATTGCTTGTACTCTTTTCCCTCCTTTTACCTCGGCGATCGGCTGCAGCCAGCCTATGAAGATTCAATTCATGGCACCAGTGTAACGGGGAGGAGGCTGAGCTTGTTTGCATTCATGGTTTTAAAGCTTTGAACCTCATCTCATCTCACCAACACAAAACTGAAGATAATCCGTAACTGCAGTGTGTCCAACAACACTGCTCCTTACACATGTACATAACAGAAGACCGCCTCATTTCAAATACAAACTCATGCAACTGCACTGTTGACAAATTGACATGGTGTATGGCTTGACTTCATCTCAGTGGATGTGAGACTGTATAATTACTGTACCTTCTTGATCCAGCTGGGAAACTCAGATGGTGGTGACAAGCAGCTTCTCGGTATTAGCCACAGGTTAATCTCTCAACCAACTTCACCATTCACAATAGAGCATCTTCTCAAACCCCACCTCTCTGCACGTGCTTTTTACCTTTTACCTCGGTTGGGTACCTCTGTCTTTTATCTTTTATTCCTACGTGATTTTGTTTGGACTATGGTAAATGTACCTCTGCTTGAAATACAGACTGCAAAATATTCCCAGTTTATGACTATTTCTCTGGTCTGCAGATCAAATACTACAATGCACATTTTCCTTTCAGTTTATCCAAATGAGATAATTCCCAGGTTTGGGTGATGACCATCTGCTGTATAATAGCATATTTCAATTATAGCTTTGCTGAGCAGATGTTGTGGCCTATACTGCATTCCAAGGGGTAAGGCTTTTGACATGAAGCCACCTCACAGGGGAAGTGTAGAAGGACAGAAAACTACCTCTCCCTCATCAACTAACTGGCATGATAATTAACTACAGTAGCTGCTCACTAAACCACACCGGTTTGGAGATAGACTTGTTGTCCGAAATAATGAGGTGTCCGGTTTAAAAAATAAAAATAAAAT